>NC_092365.1:21508947-21651105 GCF_030848805.1 Temnothorax longispinosus | reverse complement strand
CATCCCATTTCGATTCCGTCACAAGAATGTAATGAAATGGGATGTTTGGATTGGTTAACTTGTGACGACGCGACGCGTGACGCGCTCAGTGGAAACTCAGCCTTAATCAATCAAAACATCCCATTTTATTATACGGGGTCTACAATGCGAGTCGTGGGTCGTGAGTTGTAAGAAATGGACCAATCACAATCTTATTTGAGGAGAATAATCGACTGTGATTGGTCATTCTTGCGACTCACGACTTGCGACTCGCATTGTAGACCCCGCATTACTTTACTTGTTACAAGATCAAAATGGGATGTTTTGATTGGTTAAAGCGGGGAGCACACACTTCTGCACAACGAATAATGCGTAAGCATAAGAAAATTTATTGGTCCATACACATGTGCATAAAGGCCATTGCACGTAACAAAGTTTTAGGGTTGATTTATAATAGCCGTAACCGTTGATTTAAGCCGTAATCTTTAAGAAATTGACCAATCACAGTCGTATGTGAGAAGAATAATCGACTGTGATTGGTCAATTTCTTAAAGATTACGGCTTAAATCAACGGTTACGGCTATTATAAACCAGCCCTTAGTTTTAATCGTAAGGCCGTAAGAAAATAGACCAATCACACTTGATTATTCTTCTAGCGCGAGAAGAATAATCGACTGTGATTGGTCTATTCTCTATTGGTTAGCCTCATGGGACTAACCAATCAGAATGATTCTGAGATTCCGTTTTCCGAGATTCCGTCTTCCATGGGGAGGCACCCTAACTGTGTTCCACCATGCTGTGACGTAGCCATAGACATTGTATATGACTATGGATGTAACATTTTACATTGATAACAATTGATGGTAAGTGATAGATGTTGATGTTAATGCTAGTCAGAGTTGAGAGTATACCTAAGTCGAAGCAAATCAAGAAAAATGGTCCTAGAAGATTATAAAGAAATTGTGGGATTTTGTGCCATGTTTACTACGATGGTACAAATGTTATCGGGAACGTAAGTGTGTTACGATAATAAATATTTTTTTATCGTCTTTCTCCATTTAGGTATGTAAATTCATATGTATCATACATTATGTAATCGATCATTAATACGTGTATGTGTGTGTTTGTGCGTATACAGGGTGAGTCATCTAAAATCGACCACCTGAATAATTCCCACAGTTTTGGAGATAGGAAGAAATGCTTCAAGTAAAAGTTATGTGGTATCGAGGGGGACATTTCGGAAGTAAACATTTTTTCCCAGGTGGAGGTGCTTAGGAGATTTGAAAGTCATCTTTATTTTTTTAAATGGATTTTCGAACACCAACGATTGAAGCTTTTTTCAAGACAGTTTCAATGGTCATGGATATTCAAGGTCAGGGACATGAGAAAATAAGTTAAAAAATGGAAATTTATCCTGAATGTTTCCAAAACAGAATACTCGCGGTTTTATTAATTCAATAAAACCGAAATTATTATTTATGTTTGATGCGTGACCGTGATCTGTGTTACTTCATTTAAGCTACAAAGGTTATTTAATAATTCAAAACTACAGATGTTCAAAATGGTGACCGCCCACAGCAAGACAGTGTCTAAAACGATCACCCACAGACTGTATTAAGCCCATTCTACAATAGCCGTAAAAGTATGTTTTAAGACGTAAGCAGTAAAAATTGACCAACTACAGTCGATCATTCTTGGATTGTAAAAATCCCATTAGTCAATAGCTTACTGCTTACGTCTTAACGCATACTTTACGGCTATTGTAGAATGGGCTTTACACATTGAATTGTATCCTGGTCAGTTGCAGTACAAGCTTATATGAGTTCCTTTATGTCTTCTTTCGTACTCGGTGCATCACGATACACATCTGTTTTAAATTTTCCCCATAGAAAGAAATCTAATGGTGTCAAGTCCGCGCGGTGATTATGTTGGCCATTTACGATTTCCCGAAAATCATTCAATCCAATGATTTTCGAATTTTCTATTGAATCAACGTTCCACCGAAATTTGTTTACATTTACATTAAATGGTCTTGTTATTGAATAACTTTTGTAGTTTAAATGAAGTAACACACACGGTTTTACGCATCAAACATAAATAATATTTCGGTTTGATTGAATTAATAAAACCGTGAGTATTCTGTTTTGGAAATATTCAGGATAAATTTTCATTTTTTAACATTTCTCATGTCTGTGACTTTGAATATCTATGACCATTGAAACTGTCTTGGAAAGGCTTCAATCGTAGGTGTTCGAACATGCATGGTTCAATTTTAAAAAATAAAGATGACATTCAAGTCTCCTAAGCACCTCTACTTGGGAGAAAATATTTACCTCCACAATATGTCCCCTTCGATACCACACAACTTTAAATTAAAGCATTTTTTCTTATTTTTAAAACTGTGAGAGTTATTCCGGGTGGCCGGTCTTAGGTGACTCACCCTGTATATCATGATTGATATAATAAAGATTTTACTCTGGAATTCAAAGGAAACTTGACATAATGCACTGTTTCTTGCAAATTAAATATAAAATATTTTTTAAATTTTAGTTTCTTACAAATATTTATTAACCTCTGTAAATATTAAGAAACATTTAGAAAGTATTTAAAAAAATTAGATATATTAGTATTCATTTGATTTGTTATCTATAACGACTGATATTGGCTACGTTTTACACCCTGAATTTAGGCCGCGGCTTAAATGCCCTGGTGTAACCGTGCCCATAGTGTAAAGCTGCAATAACAATTTCATCATATTTTATGACTTATCATTTTAATATCTGTTTACTAAAATATTAATATCTGCTAAGGTAGAGTATAAATCGTTATTAGGTATAATCAAAAATTATGTTTTAAAAAAAATGTTTATTTATACTAAATTTTATTATCTACTATAATACTATATATTTTTATAATTTACAGACTAATATGTCGCAACATATATAAGAAAGGTTCAGCCAGAGGAGTTGATCCAATGCCCTTTCTTGGTGGCGTAGGATTGTAAGTATACGTATAGATTATGGCTAGGTTCGTCTTGACGCTTTCAGCGCTGTAAGCATCATTCTATCTTTGTTGCACATTGAACATCAAACGAAGATAGAGCGATATGCTTTCAGCGTTGAAAGCGTCAAGACGAACGCAGCCTATATATATATGTATATACACAGGGTGTTAAATTTTAAACGTAACAGGTCGAATATCTTGATAACTAAATAAAAATCGAGGTCCGGTTATATAGGTTGTATGTTTCATTTGACCTTAACGCCTCCATCTAAGATAAATTTTTTTGTTATCGAAATTTGTCCGCCTTGAAACAATACAACTTAAAAAAAAATCGGACCTTGATATTTTATTTAGTTATCAAGGTATTCAACCTGTTACGTTTGAAATTTAACATCCTGTGTATATAAGTTATATTTAATTAAATAAAGCATTAACTAAATTTTGCATATTTTGCAATAAATAACGATACATTATTTATATAGCGATACATTTATATAATGATACTTTTAGCACTCTCAGTTAGTAATTAATTGTAAAGATTAAATATTTGTACGTTTATATATTTGTAATAAAATAATAATGTTACAAAAATTGAAAGTAAGTAAACTATATAGATTATGTAACCAAATAAATATTTTTTCAGATGCATATTGATGCTTCGATACGCTTGGATGTTAGGTGATTCTAACATGATAAATGTTAATATATTTGGTTTCGTGACAAGCACGATTTATATGATAATATATTACCGTTATGCACCAAATACGGTACTTCTTCTGATACTGATATGTTATTTTAAAATATATTTGATTTGCACGTGATCGACATTTTTTGTTTATTATATATTTTTTATTTTTAGAATGAAGTGCTTAAATTAACATATAAAGTAACAATCTTTGTTGTAATTTTTCTTGTCTATGCACAAATAGAAGATCCAACAAATGTTGAATACAGATTTGGCATTGTGATTACAGTACTTCTCTTACTTTTAATTGCAGCTCCTCTTGTGCATCTTGTGAGTAGATTTTTTTCTATCTTTTTTCTATACATAGCTTAAATTTCTCTAAATATATTTTAATAATATTTAACACGATAGTGTCATAATTAAAATATTGTTTTTTTTAGGAAAAGGTTATACAAACAAAAAACACAGAAATCCTTCCATTTCCACTTATCTTTATGGGTACACTAGTTTCATTTCAGTGGTTATTGTATGGCATTATCATTGATAATGTTTTTGTTATTGTAAGTATTCTGTGCAATGTAGTTATTTAAATATTTAAAGACACAAAAGATTATATATATATATATATATAAAATTTTTATATACATTATATATTTTATATACATGTTAATATTGCATCACATATATTTATAGTTTCAGAATGCAGTTGGTTTGACTCTTAATGTAGCTCAATTGTCTCTATTCGTGATATTCCCATCCAAAATGTCACAAGTTGAATTATTGAATGAGCAGAGTAAAGAAGATTGATTTTTTAAACTTAAAAATAAATGTTTTTTTATTTGAAATTATTCTCTATACGGGGTGGTTAAGTACTCTAGTAGTTAAGTATCTCTAAAAGATTTTAAGAGGTGATTTCTCACACAAGCGCGTCACGCGTCGCGTCATCCATCACAACCAATCAAAACATCTCATTTTATTACATTTTATTTGTGACGGAATGTTTAGATTCGTTAACAACAGACAACGCGACGCGTGACGCGCTCAGTGGAAACAGCCTTAAGACGAAAACTTCATATGACCGTCGCTGCGTTCGGGGAGACGCTATTAGCGCTGACAACGTCATATGTGCTTCCACCTTTACTCCTGTCGACCCTTAAGGTGAAATTTCATGGGCAGTGAAAAGCAGCAGCAGATCGTACTGATTGGCTACAAAATAGAGAAGTTCTAGAAACTCGAGAATCTCTCTCTATTTTGTAGCCAATCAGTACGATCTGCTGCTGCTTTTCACTGCCCATGAAATTTCACCTTTATGCTAAGACTCCATAGACGCGGAAACGCCATGCGGCAGAGTGCGTTGACCAATCACAAATTTTGATTTTGCGGCAGGCGACTTGCGGCAGCTTTCTGATTGGTCAACGCACTCTACCGGCGTTTCCGCGTCTAGAGTCTTTAGCATTAATAGCGTTATAGCATTGGGTGCGTTCAGCCGATACTCCGCTAGCCTAGCAATCGTGAGCAGTCGCTCGTTTTCGCTCGTTTCCTCTCCTTTTAATCCATTGGCTGCGTTCAGCCGAACCTCTGCTTAGCGAAGCGAAAGTTAGCAATTAAGTGTAATTGGTTGGATCCAAAGGTAAGAACCAATCACATTCAGTTGCTACCTTTCGCTTCGCTAAGGCTGCATTCGAGGAGCGCGCTATTAGCGCTATTGCATCATTCTGTCTTTATCGCTCATCAGGTGTAAAACAAGGATAGAACAAGCAAATAGCGCTAATAGCGCGCTCCCCGAATCCAGCCTAAGCAGAGGTTCGGCTGGACACGGCCATTGGGTTGCTGCTCACGATTGCTAGGCTAGCGGAGTATCGGCTGAACGCACCCATTGGTAGCGCGGTAGCGAGCTCCCCGAACGCACCCATGTAAAGGCCTTCACACACGAATCGACGGAAGACGTAAGACGTAAATCGTAAGGAAATCCACGAATCAGAGTCGACTATTCCCCTCTTTAAGAGGGAAGAAGAGGGGAATAGTCGATTCTGATTAGTGGATTTCCTTACAATTTACGTCTTACGTCTTCCGTCGATTCGTGTGTCCGGGGCTTAACTGAGCCTTCAAAAGTCTGTGTTCCCCGCTTTTGTGTGCGTTGGCCTTTATTGGTATGGCAGGAATCATATAACTTGATTCTGTCCCGTGATTCTGTCAACTTATTACGTTTAAAGTTGCTTTCCATTTACACTCAAGTGATCTGAGTTACTCAATATTATGTGAGTATTTTGTACTTAGGTAAGATATGTCATTTTGCTTATTTTGGTGACAAAGTTATCACATAACAATACGGTCCATAACCTCACTTTTAACATGAGTTTATTAGATTCATTAAAGCACATGGTATCGATTGTAGATAAAAATTCAATTGAATCTCATTTGCCAGCATGCAAAAAGAATGTGCATTTAATTGAGTTATGACGTCACAAGTGAGAATTATTTGAGTTTTGATGTAAATGGAAAGCAACTAAATATCTCTCACTTCGCGGGGCAGAGCGACACTTTTTTCTGCCAGATTCTTTCGTTTCACGCAAAAACGCGTCGATTGAGCATAATTCCATCGGTATTTGACGTGAGGCCCCTAAACTGTATAATTACCATCAGCTTCATCATTTGCTTTTTATACTATGATCTTGATAGTTTCGTATTACGATGTTTAAACGGTCTGAAGAAACAATCATGGATGATTATCGTTTGCCTGCGAAACGAGCGAAATTCGATAATCCTAATAAGAATCTGGAATATCGCAGAACACAGGAAGAGATCCCTACAAATAGGAATGCTCAGAATGATGATCTTTGGGGTGACGATTTCGACGAAGAAGATATTGAGGAAATGGATCTGATTGCCTCTCAAGCTTGTGTACAGGTATTATTACTAAGGAAAGGTTAGTTTAAAAATGCACTATAAAATTTATTTATAATTCAAATCTTTACTTTTAAGGAAGCTAACTTGCTAAATAATTTGAAACTGTTTGAACATGATTTGAATTCAATAAAATCAAGCTTTCCAGAGAAAACAACTGCCATTGCTTATAATGAAACATCTTGTTCAAAATTGGCTATAGAAAAGTCTAACTTACGATTGCTAAAAAAGAATATACAGGGTACGAGTCAAGATATAACAGAGATTAATTATTCTCAGTTCAGAAACAAATTAATAGATAAAAAAGATTACAATTCAACTTTTCAGAAAGACAATAACTTTATTGTACAAGGTAATACTACTGTTATAAAAATATGAATAATTATAAAGTATTCTTATTTGTTTTATATTTATAGGTGATAAAGAATTAGAAAAATTAAAAACTGAAAACAAAAAATTATTAAATGACTTTATAACTAAAGATGGTGAAACTGCATTTTTACGGCAGCAACTACAACAAACTCAGTTACGAATTGAAAATGAGAAATTAGAAAAGATGCGTTTGATTGAGGAACAAGCCAATCGTCATAGATCAGAGATTAACAAAATTTATAAAGAAAAAGAACAACTAAAGACACAATTAGAATTACAAGTGAGTGTATTTTTTGGCAAATCTGCAGTAAAATGGCACCCTCTTTGATTCTTTTGAAATTTCTATATTTTATATATTTTGAGTCATGAAGTTTCTGAAAAAAAAATCGCCATTCACATTCTATTTGTTTATAATTAATACTTAAAATATCACGATTGGTAAGTAAGGAAATATAGACTTGGTTTTTTATGTATAGACTCGGTAATTTATGTATATTTTGCTTAGGGTACAAAATTACCGTAATTCGAAAAGTAAATATTTATAATAATAAAAGAAATAGAACCGTTACGATATACAATCAAATTAGAATCAAAAGTCATACGACGGTAAATATTTGTCCCCCAACAGTTTGTACATTTGATTAAAGCAGAGATTACTCTGTATTTGAGCTTTCTACTGTTTTCTAAAACATAAATTACAGAGTATTTTCTGCTTTAACCAAATGTTGGGGGCCATAAATGTTGATTTCAAATTTAATTACGGTAAACCTATTATAATGACATCCTAAGCGAAATATTTATTCATAAATTATCATTTCTTTACTTACCGACGTGGTATTTTAAGTATTAATTATAAACAAACAAAACATAAGCGATGATTTTCTTTCTCAAAATCTTTTTCTTGATCCAAAATATACAAAATATGTAAATTTTAAACAAATCGAAGAGGTTGCCGTAGTTACACTGTAGATTTATTTTTTGCTTGTTATATTACAAAATTGATATTTATAAATGTAAATGATAACATTATGTATCAATATAGGATCTAGAAATAGGAAATCTTCAGGAACGTTGTAAATTGTTAGAATCTGGGAATATTAAATTGAAAGAACCACAAATGTTATACATGAACACTTCTGTTGATAAATGTAAATACACTCCAATAAATCGGTAAGATAGTGTTTTAAAAAAGTAAAAACTTAAATTATTTGATACTTTTAAAATTAGCACTCAAAGTATACATATATAATTCATATGTACTCTTAATAGGGCTACAAACATAAATAAGAATCTAAAAGTGAAAGAAGCATATGTACAAGCTAATGTCTATAAGAAAAGTGATTATCAACTCAAGACATATAATACTTGTGAGTGTATTAGAAAACTAGCTAAAAAAGATATATTATTACGATAATTTCGTGATATTAAAAACATTTTTTAGATATTCCACTTGCAAGAATTTCAGAATTAATCTTTGGAGCGTCATTACCAGAAAAATCTATTGTTAATATTAAAGTCATAGAAAAGACTGGTAGGAGAAATTTACCCATTTTGCAAGAAGAAGAAACATTTAGAATTTTTGGTAAATAATGGTCATGAAATTATTCTACAGGACTATGTTAATACAGTTATATTAAGTAGGGTTATTGTGATAAAAGATATATCAATATTATCGTTGTGATTATTTTAATATTTACAGATTTTATTTATGTTGTAGAAAATCCAGAATTAGTAAAACCAATAGTTACTACAGTAAATGGAAAAAGATTGACAACAGAATTTGTTTTACTTGAAATTACAGCCATTGAAAGGAGAGTTAATACAGAAATAGAATCAGAAAGATGTATACCCATAATCAATAAGGTATACAAACATATTAATATTTAAATTTCTTTAAGTATTAAGTATAATATTACAATGAAATTAGTTATGATAAAAGTATATAGATTTATTTATGTCTCTCCCCCTCTCCCTCCCCCTTCTCCCATGTACATATGCATGTGTTTTATATATATATATATATATATATATATATATATATATATGTATATATGTATGTGTGTGTGTATATATATATATATATATATTTATAATGTGTTTTAGCTGGTTTTAACTACAAGAGAGTTAATATTGAATGTTATAACAGTTCTGGAAACAATTTTTCAAGCTATGAAAAATGATGATATTCGGGATATGAATGACTTATATTTTTCTATGGTTTATAAAGATCACAACATATGTATTAAATCTGAATGTGAAGCAGATGCATGGCATGAAGGAGAACGTGGTGTTGAGGCTAGAAGATTGCTCGGTATACTTTCGTACATTAGTATTGAGTCGTCATACTTAAGTAATTATATAGCAGGAAAGTCACAATTGCTCACTCGCAGTGATGAATGTTACAATCATTATCTGCAACAAATGACACGTTATAATACATGGTCAAAAAAGGGCTATGAATTTGAAATGCTCGAGATTATCCTGGAATGTGTCACTTTAATAGAACGTGTTGTAAGTACACATTATTTTATTCTTTAAAATATTAATTTTTATCAAATAATGATTTTTAATTGATAAATGTTATTTGCAGAGGAGATCTCATCAATTTACAGGTCTTATAAATGCAATTATAAAACTACTGTGTAATGTGCAACAGAAAGTGGGTTATTGTGATAAAGGGTATATTAATATTATTCTTGTTTGTTGATTATTTTAATGTTTACAGATTTTATGTAAATTCGTTTTTTTTTTTTCCAGATTAGAATATATTTATCTTATATTCAAAGAACTTGTATTTTCAAGGCCATTGTCACTTTGTTACGTTTCATTAGCAAATTTTATAATGGTCTTTAGTAAATGTAATGTATTTATATCAAAACTTTGCACAAATTCGCGTAAGTATATCAGATATGTTTAATAATTTTTTTTTATATTAATTATCATTATTTTAATAGAGTTAATAACGATAAAAAGATGGAAAGGAGTTTTACACTTTACACCAGGTATATTATGCCATTTGTAAATAATCTGAAAATACGCACGTTTTCGTACAATCTACTTTATTTTTTAAAGGAACATGCCTAATTATAAAGTGTTTCTGTTTTTCAGATGCTTGTGTCTTACAAATTTATATGGCACAAGTGGAGCATTTTTACCCAGACTTTTTCACTGCAGTAAACATGACGTATGCATTAATATCATCTGTATGGCATCTTCTACAGAAGAATAATTTATTAAGAAGTGAAAGTTCAGAATCTTGCAACTGTTATACGAAACTATTACGATTTATAATTAATATGTTAAAGAAATGTTCTGAAAACAAATTAGATATAATCGATAATACTGAATGGCAAGATTCATATTATGCTTCCAAAAAATTTATATTCAAGAGAATTAATTACAAAGATCATGCATGTCAGATGAAATGTAACAAACAGAATATGGAGAAGCATCTGACTGAAATATATTCAGAAAAGTTGGATCGTAATTTTTGGTTTGATATTAAAAAGATTCATTACAAAGTATTGAGACAAGGCATCAGATTTTTATGCCACCTCGCAATTTGTGATCCTGATTTTGTTATTCGGTCATCCGATATTGAAGACTCATTTCATTTATTTATACGAAACATCGCTTTTTTTGATGATTTAATACTTCATGAAAATGAGCGTAAATATCATAATGCATGTATATCGTATGTATTATTCGTTTTTCATGTAGATAACATTTATATTACTGTTTTAGGAGAAGCATTAGATCGTATAAAAACTACATTCATCGTTGATAAAGATGTACAATGTGAAACTGAGACACGTTATGAAAACACACATGTTAATCAATTGCATATGACAAACTTTGAAAAGAAAGTAACTCCCACAACTGAAAGAAGTCGCCATACTGGACCTATCGAAAATTATAATAAAGTATACATGGCCATCAAAGCGTTGTATAATTCTAAATCAACACAGAGATAATTAAATATATTAACTTCTCAAAACTGTATTTTTAATGTTTATATAAATATATTTGTTTTGTGAGAGAAAGGGAAAGGGAAAGGGAGTTTATAACATATTGATAAAATTTAGAACTTTATACATAGACTCTATAGTTTATGTAGTATTGATGATTGATATTTTATATTTAAACCATCGACATATTAAGACCTCCGTGTACTTAGCAGACAAATTTGATATTTTTTATTTTTTACTGCACGTGGGAATTGTTTGGGCAAATTTAGGATTATATTCTCATAGTTTAGAAAATAGTTTATTTATAATTAATAAAAGTTAATTAAACGTATAGTTAGCAGACAATTTTAAAAACATTTTTTTTTCTTTTTAATCAACGTGAAACCATTTGGGAAACGTGTCTGTAATGTTTTCAACGTTTGGGAAATAATTATTTCATCTGAAAATAAGTTTATTTATTAATCGATTAAAATCGATTAAAATTTAATAATACTTTATTTATTAATTGTTCTGTGTCACTATTCAAAAATGCCCGCATTTTAGTTCTCAATATAAATCAGCCGATAATTTATTATACAACCAATTGTCGCCGGAATAATCATCAATATACGAATTTCAATTCGTCGAAATATACGAAAGATGCTTATAATTCTTGTCTTGTAGTTCGCTGATACGCACAGCAGTTATATCATCCTCACTCACTCAATTATATCTTTACAATTTACACAAATATAATTTGATATATCTTCAAAAATACATTCGCACTCCATACATGCATATCACTTCGTTCGTTAAAGAATTCTTTTTTTTTTTTGTAATAAATCTGGAAACAAGTTAAAAACTTAAACAGTTAAAGATTTAAACAATGATATCAATAATAATGTAATAATATAATGATTAATAATAATTGAATTTATCATAAGCACAATGTCACTTAAAATATGTAATGTATTTAATGTACAACAAAATTCTTATCGCGCTATTTTAAAACATCTATGAGTTATTGGAAAGTACTAGAAGAATCGATCTTAACATATATTTCAGATATATTTTTTTTTGCCTTAAGAAATAAAGTATTTCTTACATGTCGTATTGTTGCAAATTTTTAATAGATGTTATACTGGAAAAAATAGGTTCTTAGTGATAATTGAAAAATATAGAATAGTAATGAAAATATTAAAAACATGGAAACATTAACACAATCTTTTCTTTCAAAATACGTTTTGCAGTATAAAATATTCAAATTTATTTATGTGTAAATTGCTCTAACACGGAAGAATTTGCATACATATATCATTATGTTACATTGGAAGAAAGATCTACTGAATGTATCGTTGTATAAAATACGACACATTGAAAGAAATATCTACTGAATGTATCACGTGTATGAAATATATGACACATTAAAAACATACTAACAAGGGAATCTCGTAAACCGAAAATTCTGATTTTGATAAAACTTTACACACATGTATAGGGAGGGGAGAAGGGATTAAATAAATTTATAAATTTTTAGTTGCGGCCAAAAACGGATTCTAGAGGGTGAAACCACGAAATATCAAAAAATGTTTTGAATACTTTTCGAGATATATCGAAAAAAGGAAAAACCGCTCTATGAGGGCTTACCCCTTAAAATCGTTTTTGGGCCGCAACTAAAAATTTCTAAATTCATCTATTCCTTCCCGTTCTCCGTTCACATGTAAAGTTTCATAAAAATCAGAATTTTGGAATTTGCAAGATTCCCTTGAAAGTAACAAAGTGTAGACATTTTTATAGATAAAAAATTTTGCAAAATTTAAAAAAAAATTTCATTTGTTTTGAAATACGGGAGGCGTGAATTTGGTTTTACTGTAGCACCAAAGTACTTGCTTTTTCTATATAATTATGTGTACACATATATATGCAAGACAAAATTTAAACAATTACAAATTCTGTGTGTGTATACGTATTATTTGAAATGTTATATAATTATTGTAAATTATTCAGTAAAAAATGTTTTTGTACAATTATGTAAGATACCCAGAAAAATAATATAGTGCCACAGAGGAATAGTATTTTCGATTTAATAAAATGCGATGCAAATATGATACAGAGAGTTGTGACGTTTGATGCATCATATCATCGTAATATTTCAACTCATTTCAGATCTCGTAATATATATTGGAGCTTATGTATAAGATGATCGTGATACAAAGATTAAATTATTTGCCTATATTCACATGAATATCAGTTTCTGCTATAATAATTATTATGCTATCATTATACTATAATGGCAAAATCTCGGATAAAGCTAAACTTCTGTACCAAATATGAATATGTTACATATGCTTGGTGTACTTACACATGTGTACGTGTGAATTCTCTCATATTTATCTAACACGTACGCACACAATTTTTACAACTATAGTCTCTGGGTTACACTTTTCGATCATATCTCATAGTATATATCTGTACAAGGTTTTTCATTATTACCATAATAAGACGTCCATTTGATTGGTATTGATATTGGTGTAACAAATGTCACACCACGTGTGTTATTAAATGTATCACCGAACAATTAATTGATGCGTTTTGTATTAGATATAAGCAGTTATCATAATACCACTAAGATGGTTCACTGCTCATCTGTACGTCACTAGATATTGTTTGAGGATTATTTTCGGTATTCTGTATAGGCACCTGTGAATCAGAAATATTATCAGCAGTCCTTTTAGACATAAGTACGATAGGAGCACTTGCTACTGTTGTCTCTGCTCTATGATACTGCTTCACTGATGACGACAGTGCTGCTTTTGATTTCACTTTTGCTTTAGCCTTGGCTTGCTGCTCCATGCTATCGATTTCAGCCCAAATACTCCTCACTTCTTTGAAAAGCTAAAAAAGAAAAGTTTATCTTTGTCTAAGAGAATACTATTATTTTATACTATTATTTTTTATTTTTAAAACAATAACATATATTATTATAAGAATTTAACGTGTTATACGTTACGATATTGATAAGACACGAAATAAGGCTTTTAAGATTATAACTGAAGAAAATCAAAATAAACTTACTTGCGTCAACCATGTTTCATCTGCTAATAATTCGTTTAATATTATTGTAGTGTCCTTATGCGGATCGGCTACCTTTTTATCTGCTACTCTTCTCGCACATTCCAAGAACATTAGATATTTTTGATGAGCGACTTTATTATACAAGGCCACCTTCTTTTGACAAATACGGCACAACAAAAAGTCCTAGGAAAGAATAAAAATAAGTAAAAATTAATAGATTAAATCTAATCTAATAAATTACATCGTATCACGTTCAATTTGCGTATCATACTTTTTCGTGAGGTATTCTTGGATCGGGTGGCGAGCCTTCTAATGTAGTACCATTATATGGCTGTCCATAAAGCAAAACTCTTGCATAGATTTTTGCTTGCTGACAACCAGCACAAAATTTCCCTTTATATTCTGATGGCAGCAGATCTTTAAGCACGTTAACACATGGCCACGTTGATATTGCCGTCACGACACTTGTTTTCCACTTGGTTGTGAACAAAAGGCGACGTTTTCTTTCTTCTGTTATTTCATCGACAGTCTTAACATTTGATAGAAAATAATCATCTAAGCAATAATAAGAAACATATATAATTATTATTTCATCATGATGCATACCAATGATAAGAAATATCAGTTTAATTTCACTTTACCTTGTTCCTGAAATATTTCAGTGAGAAAATTAGAATCCAGAGCTTGTGAAATTAATGTCTGTATGTATACTTCAAAATTATCTTGATATTTTTCGGTTTCTTTCATAAATTTATCGATGTTCTCACTATAATCAAATATAAATAAATGTTATAAGAATTTACAAAATTTGTCGAAATGGTTAAAACATATTCACCTGTCATCAATGATCATTTCATCCCTCAAAAATTCTACAATTGTTTCTGTCTTGCCTTGTTGCCAGAATTTCACCGGCACTTGTTGATATATGTGACGATTTTGTGAAACCCATGCAGAATACTGTAAAAGAATGAAAATTATAAAATAATGATAATGATATTCTTTGTATTCTGAAACGTTTAATTAAATTTTACCGTAGGTATGTTTCTATATAAAGTTTTCCCACTGGATTTGAATGGCTGATATTTTTGGAGTAATGTTTTGCCATCTATCCTCCAAAGAGGAGGGTCTTCTTCTTCATCCAAGTCTGTTTTGATCACGACAAATTCGCCAGACTAGAAAGTAAAGAAAAATATTACTACTTTCTGTTGACGTCAATACGATGTTTCACGTACACAACGATATTATTATAAGCCTCTTGTGTAACAAATTTAATGCTTAGGTATTCTTTTATTTAGCAAATTTTAATTAAAATAATATTAAAGATTACCGCGTCTTCTGAGTTGCCTATCGAATGCTGCATGCAAAATATGATAAGATTATTACGTTGTTCGTCATTAGATATGGCCAATACAATATGCAAAAAGATCTTTGCAGAATATATTAGATACCTTAAATGGCGAGATATCGATATCTTCGTCACTTGCCGCCGCTACTAATTTTTCATCAATTCTGCAAGAAAGTTTGCTGGAACTTTTAGAATTTTTTGAGGGCGTCTCATGCTTTTTCCTCGTTGATTTCTTTGAGATAATAGCTTCCCCGGACGAATAACCATCCTCTTCTAGCATCTTCCTAATCTTTTTCGTGATGACGGGTCTCGCACGTTTCTTCCTTTTCTCTTCTTCATCTCCAACCAATTTTACAGCAGGTGTCCATGCTGGATCGGAGTCGGAATCTATCTGTTCCTCATCATTATCAAAATAATCTATACCTTGTTGTCGATCTAAAAATTGTTTCACTGACGTTTTCTCTTTTGCTTTTCTTCTTGATGTTTCGCGTCTGGGAGGAAGAAGTAAAGGATCCACTGTGCAAAACAATGTATGTTTTCAAAGGAGTAAAGTACTAACTTGAAAAAACAAGATTTATATATAATAGATATATTTATATTACCTTCTTCAATTTTCTTCGAAGATTTCTTCTCTGCTTCTGCTGCTGCAGCTGCTGCCGCGGCAGCTCTTCTCTTCCTATCCGTCGGTCCACCAGGCTTAATAGGCCGGCCTTTCTTACCTTTTCCTTCCGGCTTAACAGCAACAATTTCGATATTACTCGTATTATTAACATTCTGCACCTTTTTTTCCATTTTCTTAGAAGGAAATGGAAAATCGTCATCACTAGTAAATCCATCGTCGCTCGAATCAAAATTTAATTTTTTCCTTTCTTTCGGTAACGGAAAATACCTAGGATCATTAGCGTAATCTATCGCCGGTGTTTCCTTAATCGACGTCTCCTTTACTAATATCGGCTTTTCTTGAGGTTTAACACTTTCACCATTCGAAGCTTCCGCAGGTTTACTTGGCTCGACAGGTATATACGGTTTTGACCTATTCCATGTGGCTTTTCTACCACCACGTATAGCAGGTGGTGGAGAAGGGTCCCTTTCACCTTGCAAAAATTTTAAATAACTCGTCATAAAGCCCGTATTAGGATCTCTGTTGGGCCGTTTAAAGTCTTTATTTATTTGATTCATATTCTGCATCAGTTGCTGGTCTTGTTGAAGAAAGCCTAATTCTTCTTCAATATTAGGAACAATTACTTTAGGCTGATCATCTCTGACCTCTTGATTATACGTAGTGTTTTGGTTTGTGGTGTTCTCGCCGAATCCTATCGGCGTTATTTCGACCGAGGACTGAAATTCGTGCGAGTGATGTGGGTGATGACCCGCGGGAATATGAAAAGCCGGAAAATATGGGATGGGTGGTGGTGCATGATGATGCGACACCATTAATGATTGATGCTGATGAGCCGGAGTGCCTACGAAGTTACTCGAATGGTGCAACGACGACTGAGAACCAAAGGCGGCGGACGCGGTCGGAAACATCTTGGTGGCCGGTGGCGGTATATTCCACCGTTCAAATTCGAAGTAACCGTTTTGCTGTTGTTGATTCGCCGCGTTATGGTGCGCAGGCGGAGGTATCCTACTGAGGTATTCCGTCATTGTCGTACCGCCCGTAATCTCGTTAGATAATGGCGTGCCATGTCCACCCTTTTCCAAATTTTTCCTCTTTTTATTGACGCTGTCGGCTTTTCGCCGTTCTTCAACCTGCTTTTCTTGTTCTGCCGTACCAACCGAGGTAGCGGCAGTCGTATGTTGTTGCAAGCAGGGGCCTTGCTGCAACGTTTGTAAATTCTTTACGATGCTCATTGGGTCTCCCCTACAGCTGCTTAAATCTTGCAGCGCCACTTGATTAGCTTCGAAATACGACTGCTGCCTGTCCACCGATACATTCATAAGCCTTTGTACTTGCTGTTGGACCGGTAAGCTCTGTGCATTTATGTCGCTAGTCGCCGTCGTCGCACCAGTATAGACGGAAAACTTCCTCGTGCCGTTTGCTGTTTGCCGGTTGTCATTTTCCCAACAGACCTGTTGCTTTTGCGTTTGCGAAAAATCTTGTTGTTGTCTCTCATACGTTTTACTCTCCGCGCTGTAAGCTGTCTTGTTATTTTCCGTAGTGCCCAATGCTCGTGTGATCACCGACGAGTAAGCTACCTGTCCCTGAGATGCCGGTCTGGGAACGGTGACATCCAAAGGTGACGGTGGAGCGACTTGTTGAGTGACTCCGCCCTTATATGATGCACCATTAGTACACTGACTACCGTTGGTCTCGTGCTGTTGCAACGGTGATGGTGACGACATGGTTGCCAACGGACTGTTATACATGGGATACGCCGGACTTGGTACATGACCCAAGGGACTAGCCTGCGAATGAGTCTGCAGAGGACTTGGTCGTCGCGGAACAACGACACTGCAGTCGGGTCCGTTTTGTGTCGAGGTATTGGACGAGTAAGCAGAATCCGTTGAAGTTGCGGACTTGGATCTGCCCGGATGATGATATTCTGTATCGCTCGTTGATCCCGTCAAATAATGTCTATATGATGTAGTCTGCTGTTGCTGCTGTTGTTGCTGATTCAAAACATGAAACGTTTGTTGCTGCTGCTGCTGCTGCTGCTGCTGTTGCTGCTGAGGATGCTGTAAGTTGGATGATGTCCTCTGGTTGGTCGTAAGCTTACCATTGGTGTTGTTGCAGTTAGTGGTACTATTTGTAGTATAACTCAAGTTGCGACTTTCCATGATGGAGAAACTAATCGGGGATGATTGACTGTTATCATGTCCCTGTTGCTCGTTTCGTCTGTGCTCAATTCCGTGGCTCCCTAGGTCTGGATAAATCTTTGTCTGTCCTTTGGTCTGAATATTCTGTTGAGTCGTGGTGGCAGATGCCGTTTTGTTAGGTGATGCAAAATTGCCGTTGCGCGTCCCCTGCTTATCCTGAATTACCTGCGCGGAGCCTGATCGCACCGGAGCACTTAGAAAAATCGTTGTCGATGTGGTCGATCTCAAGGACGGTTGCGGTATTCTGTATTCTTTGCCAGAAGAGTTGCTTGGTGTCGATACGATACACGATTGCTGATGTTGCAGTGACGCGTGCACTTTTTCATTTTCAGTGACAGACTGACCTCCCGTACCAGTGCCTGGATAACTATCAGACAAGGTGTCAGAATTAAAGGTTGGAACTTGATGAAAGAATGTTTGATTACTACTGACTTGTGACGTAGAAATAGTGGACTTTACGCTAACGGTAGGTGATTGAGGTCTCACGCTGATCGACTTTTTTGTGTCAGTCGGACAACCAGACGCCTTGAAATCTGCGTTGCACACAGACGGAGTAGTTATTTGAGATGCGTTAATGTTGTTTATGGTCTGTGTTGTACTAAAATGGGCATTAAACGTATTCTCGTAGCCAGTACCACTAGATTTCGTAGAAGGCGGACCCGGAGACGACGGAACGACGCTCTCGTGTGGTAAAATACCAAATGGGCTAGGAAGCTGCGTCGTGTTCTGAGATGTCCAGGCTAATGTCGATGTCGTAGGTGACGTCGATGCTCCCTGTTGCTCGAAAAATGTAGCTTGATGAGCCGAGCTATAATTCTCCCTTAATGTGGAGATATCCGATTCAGTCGTGTTTTGTTTTGTCGCTGATACCGCTTGTGCTTGAGCAAGTACTTGCCTATGTTGAGTAACATAATGCGCCTGCTTAGTATTAGGATGAAACAGAGGTGAAAAGACTTCATAACCCACAGAGGGTGGAGATAAAAACCCCCCTGGGTTAAAAGGGGATGGTTGACCCGCCAGAGTTGCTGTCGTATGAGCCGCTTGTAAAAGTACGTGCGACGTAGTTGTTGATGGCACAGCCTGTGTGGCAGCTGTTGCTAAATGATGAGGTACAAAGTCACTAGTTGTAGTCGACGTCGCGTGAAACGTGCCAGTGGAGCTGCCCGCAGTTAGACGATTATACGACGTGTACCATGGACCAACGGGATCCATTACCCAAGCTTGGCACTACAGTGCCTCGCTTGGTATATATTTAGCAGATTCTTCTGTTTGACAATGTCCAGGGTACACTCCAAAATATTCTCTCTCATAACATAACTTTAATCACAACTTCTATAAGGTTATTTCCACTCTTTTGTAACTTATATACTGAAAAACACATTTCAAGAGTAAATGTAGTCATAAGAAGTTCATCCAAGCATCAGGATTACCAGCATATCGAAGGCTCCCTCTATTCTCTCTGAAAAAGAAAGAAAAATAAAGCTATGTATACTTGACTCTGTTTCACAATAGACAATAAACAAATAGCGTTTATTAAAAACAAAGAAATGAAAATTATATAGTACTTTTAAATCAAGCTGTATTCTTTATACCCCAATAAGTCAAATTTTATTTGACTTATACACAATACATTGTCACTCCAAAAGAAGTTTAGTTATAAGGTAAACAATAAGATTATCAAAAGGTGAAGCAACACATGTCGATGAAAGAAACGCACTACGATCGCTATGACAGTCCCTTCCACTCATTAATTCTGTCAATTAGCACAAAGCGATTATACGGTATTCCCGTAATCGTGATATCAAGGTAATACACAGGCCCCCGCGCTGATAAAAGAATCGATCGCGCAAACGGTAAAGGGAGAAAACACTCGTGGATTGACTTACGTTTTACACAAGATCCAGGACGAGGCACAATGGGAAAGTGCGCGTTGCAGTCGACTGATCGTAAGTCTCTGGAGTACTGTGGGGTCGAGCAAGCGAGCGAGCTCGAATAGGTGACGACGGACGATCGCGAGCGTTCGCAGGATCCGAGATTATTCGCCGATGAAGCGTCCTTCCGTGCGTCGTGACACGCGTGACGCTTAGCTACGATCGACAGCGATGACACGCGACGCGGGCACTGCACGCCCGACGACGGCGACGACGACGGCGGGACGGCGAGAAACAGCCGCCGCATGCTCGGCGGCACGTTGACGGTGACGACGACGACGGCGACGGCGACGGCGACGGCGACGGCGACGATGTCCTCTCGGTGGGCACGCGACCATACGGCGGGCCGACGGTCGCGAGACGGTGCGACACTCGTCGGGTCACCGGATACGACGATGTCTCGGTGAAAAACACCGGTGTAAATATGGCTACACGAACGAGAGTCTCCGCACGACAAACGCGCGACACGCGATACTCGGGCGGCACGGGCGGCACGGGCGGCACCAGCGGCAACAGCGGCAACAGCGGCACCAGCGGCACCAGCGGCGACGGCGGCGACAGCACCACTGGACGGCGAGTCGCGCTCACATGATCCGAGCGTATGTAGCGATCGCAGCGAGAAGCGCGCATTACGAGCACCGCTTGGCGCGCGTTCCAACCACGGCACGTAGACACTCGCGCGAGATCATTTGCTGTCTAGCGACGAGGACCGATGATGCACCGACATCCGTGCTCACTATGCGCAATGTTGTCCCATGTCCCATACCGCTGATCGCTGACCATTACTAACCGCCATTTTGCTCCCGATCAACAATAGATCGTGCCATCTTCCGTCTGCTTCGGAGAAATCTCGCGGACCACTATAATGGAGGATTCACACTGCGTCCGATGTTCGACGTACGACGATCCGACATCCAATAGGAAATTTTTGTCTCTAATAATAAATTCTGTTATTGGATGTCGGATCGTCGTACGTCACGTCGAACATCGGACGTGATCGGACGCAATGTGAATCCTCCATAATAATGCCAGGCGGGATTTTCAAATAAATTGATTAACCCCTTTAGATTTGTTACGACTTATGTATTTATTCGCCAGCCAGAGTACGAACTCGAGAATCGAATGCTTCATAAGCCATCTTTTTGTGAAAACTTTAGGTATTATGGACGTTGTTCCGTAGCTGCGAGCTCGGTTTCAACTCGAACAAACGAAACTTATCGAAAGAAAGTACGTCGGCAACCTATTGAATATTAAAATAAACTCGTTCTCGCTTATTTTGTTCTAACGATAAGTTTAAAGTTTAAAGTGCTAAGTTTAAAAATTCAAAATAAAACGAAGAGTCTGTTTTCTATTGCTGAACCAACTGCACTAGTTCAGCAATAGAAAATAGACCCAAAATGTTGCAATGTATGACATAAAAATGAGAAGGAAAGGATAAAAGAGAAGATCGAGGTACGATATCGATAATGCAAATTCGTCATCACAATAATAACATTTATTATAATTATAATGTAAGAATATATTTATAATTATTACCCCCTAAGTAATAATTATAATAGCGTAATGCGTGAGTATGGTCACTCGTATCACGTGAGATAGATACCATTTTTATATTCTTACAACTGCCAAATTTTATTGCTACGGTAAAGACCGAGTAGGCATTTTACGAAAATTCACGGATCACCTTACCCGGTAGCATGAGAGAAAAATAGGATTCAACAATTAAGACACTTAGTTGAGTATATCGCAGATATCATAAAGTATACCAATGCCACTGTCCTCAGTAAGACAATAGGAAAAATCGATAATATCGTCGAGATATAACACACCTGTATATCTCAGGATTCAAATTTAAACGCAACTACGACAAAAGGATTGTTTCAACTTTCGCTTATTACGAAAATAAGGAGATCAAAGAATACATAACGGTAACAAATTGTTATATGAATCAACAAAACATTGGACTTATGTCCGTGCGGTTTTTTACGTGTAAATGAAAGATGCCCTTACGATTCATCAATTCTGGACAGTAATGTTAGATTTAAGCTTCGAGCCACTCGAGAGTCGGCTGGTAAGGAATACGTACACAAGAGAAAGCTGTGTACAGGTACGTTTCCCACCAGCCGACTCTCGAATGGCTCGAAGCTTAAATCTACCATCACTGATTCTGGACGCTTCTCATGGATCGCTGCATTCAATTTGTCCAATTGGGCACAGAATACATCCGAATTTACCGTCCTGTTCTTTTCAAAGCAGCTCATATAAAACAACACCCTTCCAATCCCACCAACGTGATATCTTCGGAACGAAATCTCGCAAACCACTTCTAGCATATGCATTCTTTCCTCGTCATACACTGCACATATCTCTTTACATGTTTGCGCCGCGTTCGTGCCTTTTTTAAAATAAAAAACATATGTCGAAAATATTCATTTTGATTGTTCATCTTTCAAATGATGCCAATAATACAAAACACAACTAATCGTCACTCTTTTTTAATACACGTTGAAATATCGCCTGTCAAACAAATTATACGCTTCCAACATTTGAACTGAAGTTAATCGCGCTCAGAGCGCCTAAATCTATCGGCAAAAACCGCACGGACTTATTGGCCAATAATATAGTCGATGCAGATTATAATCACGAAGGCATTCAAGGCAAGTATATTAACAAACTTGATTATAGTGGCGGTATCACAGTTATTTTGATATCATACAATATTTGCAGTCGTCCGTCTCACACTCACAACTTGTAACTTGAACTAAAACAGTTGCATATTATGGACGACAGATGACTATATGTGTAAGTAAATCACTTTTTCTCGCATAAATTTACAAATCCATTACGTTTTCCAGAGCGTAAGAAGACATTTTCAAAATCCTCCGTCCGTGCGTTTTTAAATGCGTGTATATATATATATATATATATATATATATATATATATATATAAAGGCATTCAAACATATCGTATAGTCTACTAGAAATAAATAAATAAGCTCCTTTATAGAAGTTTAATACTGTAAGTGATTTTTTGGCTAGTGATTAATCATTTAAAAGCACTATTAAAAGCACTATTAACAGTGCTTTTAATAGTGCTTTTAAGTGATTAATTACTAGCCAAAAAATCACTTACAGTATTAAATTTCTACAAGGGCTGTAAATTACATTCTTTTTATGAAAATACGTGTGAGTTAACACATCATCGACTGCGATTGGATTTGGACGAGTTTGAAAAGAAATTCGAAAAAAAAAAATCATTCTAAACGCGTTTCAAAACAATAATAAATAAACAGTATGTGGTAGCCAGGACGCGTGGACCCGGCATAGCTTTGGTTTTTTTTCCTTTTCTTGTAAGATACATCGACATTAATATCTACGTACGGTAACATTAAGAAATGCAATATGTGACCAATATTGCTGTTTTATTTACGTTACTGTTTTATGGGATTTTAACGAAGGGCTACCTCATTTGCATTTTTCGCTGTTGCCATACCGCAAACTTCCTATACGCGGTGGTTAACAATTGATTGAGATGACTCGTCAAGTGCTGACTAACCGCAGAGAATTCTCTTTGCACACGATCCTGAGAGAAATGAAATTGTATATTATAAAATAATGAATTTCGTAAAAGTAAATATATACCGGCTTAACTCGTGTAGAAATAAACATCTACTCACCTCAAAGGGTTTTAATTTAGCAGAATGAAATCTGTGTAAAGCTTCATGCATTCTGATAGCTTTTTCTTCAAGCTGTGGTGTTGTCGGAGGAAAACTTCGCCAAAAATGCCTCAATAGCTCACATGCGCACACATATACGTTACGTAATTCCTTCTCTAAATCCTTCGGTATTAACTCTACAATGCGTATTTAAATACAATACTTACTTATCTATATTTATTTATATGTATTTAACGTGTTACTTCAGTTCCACATCGATTATTAAAGGATGTAAAAAAAAAGTGACTAATAATAATTTATTAGTGGATTGAATATTAATTACTAGATGGCATTTTTAATATCGAGGATATACTTCAAAGAATATCTTACGTCCAAGACTTTCTTCTCGGAAACCTTTCATTAAGGATCCGCCGGGGGTTAATTCACCTAAAGCTGACACTGCTGCAGCCGGACTAACTAAAGAAGTCGCCGTTTGCCGCGGTAACATACTACCGGCTATCCATCCAGAAGCTTCTTTCTTTAAGTGATTTAATGTAACGAACAATTCTTCCGAAGTTGGTTCTGTATTTCCGTATCCTGGTACAGGTCCATGCAAATATCTATCTATATGCGTCAAATTTAACGGTGCTCCATTATTTGTATTTACGTCACAGCTCTGGTCAAGATCATCATAAGTTATCTTTTCTTGTATTCTATGCTGTAAAGAATATTTAAAAGCATTAAACGAATCATCCTTAATTTTATTAAATATAAAATTACAAATATATAAAATAGAATAAGAAATTGTACTTTTTTAGTCTTTGGTCCATCGTCCAGTTCGTTCGTTGCTACTTTACTTGCAGATGGTGCAGATCCATTTAATTGTGGTTGATTGTTTTGCATCGACTGTTTGGCAGTGCTAGCTTTCATAACCATTATGCTATGTTGATTAAATCTCTTGATCATATTTTGATGTACAATATTTCCCGATGTTTTATCTGATTTACTACATCCGCTTCCATAATTTTCATCCAATGTTTGATCCTCAAAGGAAGTAATATCTACCAAAGGATCATTTATCCCGGTTTGAAGATCTTTCTTAAGTTCTTGATCGTCTATTTTGGCACATTCGGTAAAAAGATCCTTGGTCCCAGCATTGATACGGTCTCTGTGAAAATAATGTGATTGAAAGAATTTCGTCCAGAAATCAGACTCTGACATTTTATGAGGCACATTTTCTTGATGTTTCCTTTTAACAGCTGGGTAAGTCTTAAATATACATTCTATCACATCGACAGTTAAATTGTATTTTAATCCATTGCAACCATCAGTTTGTGGTTTAATATCCGCCTAAAAAATTCAATCAATCCATTATTGCGTACTTATAATACATCAAGGAAAATAAACAAATGTATACGAAGGCTCTGAGTAAAAACAACGTAAGAAATAATGGGCTATGAGAGCCGTCGCAAGGTCGGATATGCGGAACGTATATTTAAAGACTCTTAGTCAGTACATTAAAATTCAAACGTTTCGGCCCTCAATCGGGCCCTCTTCAGTGACTCATGTATAAAAAGTTGATATGCACGCATACAATGGTATCGCAATAGGCTACGTACAAAGTTATTATGCACGCATACAATGGTATCGCACGGGGTTAACGCACAACGCAAGCGCAGATATTAGACGTCGCATTTTGAGAACGTCAGGTGCGCGTTCAGATCTCTATGGAGGTATGTATTACGGCGCGTATGTCCGACAAGCATCCGCGCAGCACTCGATAGCGGGAATCAAAGAGAGTGACAAAAAGCAGCAAATATACGTTCCACATATCCGACCTTGCGACGGTTCTCATAGCCCATTATTTCTTCCGTTGTCATTAAGAAAAAATCTAACATCGGCATAAGATCCCTACCAAAAAAGCGCTATTAACACCTATCTCTTGACGTTGAATCTTTTTGGCTTGTGTATACTCTGCAGCATGTTGTGACCAAAATTCTTCAGATGAAATAACTTGCGTGATTACAAGATCACGATATAATTGAAGTAACATAGGGTGTTCTTGAAGAGTTCTAAAATCAAAACGGTGTTTGTGAATATAACGTGTTCTTACGTATTCGTTGTATACCCCACAAATATTAGCTGAAATTAAAACGTTTCAACCATATTACCTATTTTTTTCTTCTAGCTCTTTATTAACTTTCCGTTTAAATTTTGGTAATAGCTGTTGCAATAATTCCTTCACATCATCACGGTCTTTAATTTGCGCTTCTTGTCCATTTTTATTTACAAAATGAAATGTAGACGACGTACCATCGTGTAATACCACTTGCAGCTGTATTTTTGATTTTCCCTCTGGTGATATTTTTTGCACTGCAAAGAAGTCACGCGTCGTTATCGATTGATTAATATGTACGTCATATATTTACATCGTCTCACAAAGATTTACAATGATGTACATGGTATAGATATATACATAAGATAATACATATATGTACATAAGATAATACATTTATTGAATCAATTATATCACGTTATTATATTTACGTAAGTTCTCGAGATCGTACATTTAATATCGGCATATTTGTGGCTCACAGATACGGTATCCCTGTTATCAAGCATCCATGCTATTCGTTCGTTCATCACATATAAAGTACCATCTCCTTTTTTGTAACGCACTTGACTCACTTGCATCAGGACATCTTCTGAGGACGTAGTCATGGTGGATGCAAAGTATGATATAATTCTCTTAAAAATGGTAAATACAATCCTACAAAAAATAATATCTTGTTAAAAATAATATGTAGATATATAATTTTAAAGAAAGTTACATTTGTTAGTCGTAAAATATATTAAGTCTGTTTTATTTAGAAAAAATTATCACTGCCCGCAAATATAGTTGGAAGAAAAAAATATTTTGCACAAACTCGATGATAGTTATAGAAATTAGAGTAAACAGATGGAGATATCGCCAATTTGCGCGGGTGATGAAGAAATTCTTACGAAAGTTACAGAATAGAAAATGTGAGATGTAGCCCCCGCTATAGTATTCGAGACATTTCGATGTCCTTGAATATCGCGCGACGATTATAACCGCGACGCCTGTGTAGTCTGAATAATTTTTCTTCGCAAAGGATGCCCAAAGAACGCGATAATCACGATGAGAAAAATCAGTTTCCTCACGATGTTGAGGAAACGACTATTCGCGGCGCGTCGCATCGCATCAAGTCGCGATGGAAAAAGGCGCCGTGGTAAGAACACACGAGCACGAGAGTGAGAGAGAGTATGACAGCGAACGTGAGATAAATAATCCTACGTTTCTCATCGGCCGAGTATCTCTACCGCCACGAAAATCGGTGCTTTTCGCATATTTCAATGAAAGAAACACGTGTTTTTCGTTCACGGCGAGCAAAATTGGTCGTAGAAACGCACGTTTCACCAGTGGCGGGTTGCCGAAAGCCGCGGAGCAACGTGAAGATCCGCCGAGCGGTACGGCCACTACGGCCATGTGCAGAAACACACCGCGGTGGACGCATCGCGAGGACGCGAGCGCGGCTACGGACGGACCGTCGCGTCGGTCGGTACGGACAACACCATCGACCTGCGGCGACTGACGGCACTAGGTTGCTCAAGTGACATCTCGAGTCGGTCGTCGCTTCCTGTGCCGGCCACTTACCCGCCGTCTACTATTTCGTCTCTGCCGCTCATTAAACCGCACGCGCGCGCGAAATAGGTGATTTCGCATATTTACGAGCGTAAACGGCGACGTGTCCACTCGCTAAAATTTATCTAAGATTTTCCGAATATAACGATATCGAGAGGAATCCCTCGTTGGCGCCGCGCGTGCATGCACACGTGCGCGTGCGCGTGCGCGTGCTCGAGGGCGCTGATACAAGACCGCGAAGACACCTCGTATCGACTTCAATAAAGGTGTGTTTTGATAGTTGACGGATAGGAAAGAGAGGGTTTAGGTTAGGGTGTATGTGGCTTTCAAAAGGATTAAAATCGGGTGGATTATGCAGCTGTTTTCCATTGACACAGATTTCGAATATGTAATACGGAAACCAAAACGACAAAGGATATGCTTCGGTTCCGGACAACCACGCGATACTTCTCGAAGTGGTATGAGTCCCTTCATGAGATACTACACTGTGGAAGATTACCCTAATATAGGACCTGGCTCTTACGACATCTTAAAATCTTTTAATGCCATCAAGACCAAGGTACAAACTTTTACATCACGTTGCCATTTTAATATTAAGGGCACAAAATCATATAATATGCACTTGATCTCTGTCATCTCTCTGTCGGTAGCCGTGCTCTCGTAGTATCAGCAAAAGGGGTTACAGTGGCCTCGCTCGATTCGCCAAACCTGTCGCTCACGTGGAAGATTATATATCGCCATCCGCGTACGTTTCTGGCATTTCTAAACATGTTAAAACGCAGAAATATCCGTTTGCATCTACCAGCAAGAGAAGGATTTTCGATATCAATAAAAATCCAGGGTACTTAAAAAATTTTGTCTTCATACGTAACAAAACATATTCTACGAAGTAAAGTACTGCGTCGCTTTAGGCCTGGAACGTATGTCAACAAGGAGATAAAAGGTATTACGTTTCAACATAGTTTTGGTGGTAGAGTTAAAATGCGACTTGGCATTGATTTCAAGTGTTGCACGCGCAACACGGATATCTGCAAGATATGTGGCAAATTACCAATGGGAGATTACTGGCATCTGAATAATAAAATCTTCTTATGTAAAATCTGCATGACAAGAGAAGTTCAGGAGCAAACAAAATTTAAGAAGAAGAAACTTGAATCGTTTCGTGTAAGTTTTTAGCATTCGTACGTTTTAATCTTTCTCCATCTCCTTTCTCACTGTCTCACTGCTTACAAATTCGTCAACAGACTGTTAACGGAAGTATAACAAAATACGTTGGCTGATTGTCAGCAGGAACTGAGTAGAATTTGTCATTTTATAATCATACAAGTGATACAGTCTATTAATGGATTATTTAAATGATAAAGTGGCAGATTTCGCTTTGTTTCTGCAATCAACTGTATTCGTATTTTGTTATATCTCTGTAATATAATTGTTGATAAAATTTGTAGCAGACAATTTGTAAAATCTATCTTTGACAATTTTGGGAATATGCTGGGTATGTGTGTGTTACATACATTTGTGCATTTACACATACATATATGTGTGTAAGTATATAGATAACTAAATTGATAGAAATGATTAATCATGTAATTGTAGAAAATAAGAACATGTTCAAGTATTCACATTCATGAAGGCACTGATGCGAAGATATGGCTGATCAATCCTGCTGCGATGAAACAATGGACAAGAAAAGAAACATATCTCTCAGTTTACTCAAAAGATTAAGACAGATCAAATTATACGATACTTTTTTAATTTCAAATATACAGTTTTTTGTTCAATACTATTCTTCCGCCGTTCTCTTCTACTTTACATGAAAAAAAAATTCTTATACGTGGATTGGATTTATTTTATTCTTAATGTTTATACATTGCATTTTTGTAAATCTATATATTTAGGCACTATATATACACAAAGATTATATAAAAATATGTGTACCATAATACGTGTATAGTAAATATTTCAAATAACATATATAGCAGTTTAAATATCCGGGATAGTAAAACTCTTGACACATCAATATTTATCTTACATTATTATTACGTATACAACGGTCATCAGTCAGTAGAAGTTCTGAGTTACTTCGGAATAAGATTATATTTTCTTCTAAAAAAGTATGTATGATAAATAAAATTTAAATTAAGTTAAAGTATACCAGTTAATGTAAGTATACTTTAGTTTCAAATAGTTGAAATAAGATGTTCAGATTAAACGTGAGATTTTCAAGCAAAAAAATATTACCAACGTATTACATTTTTCAATAAAAAACCTGATTAAAATATTTCATAATAACATTGACATTAATATCTATTTCAAAATTTAGCTTGGTGTAACTGTAAAGAACGTACAATTATGTCATATTATTAAAAAATGCACTTATAAATATATATAATTTGTCCATATTCTAATTTATTACAAATCTCGTAAATATTTAAGAGTATTTAGTTGTCTGCTGATACATCTTGGGTATCATTTTGCCTCTTTGCCATTGAGGATGTCTTGACTTCCTCTACGGGATTTCCACCCTCAGGTGCTTGTCTCGACACTCCAGGTACAGATAATTCAGATAAGATGGAATAGTCTTTTATTTCGACCTCGGCTTGTACAGACGAGCCCGTGAGTGATGGAATAGCGGTCGATTCCATACTATTAGCTGATCTTAAATCCTTTTCGCTAGATTTATAAATGACGGTCATGTCAATACTATTATCGACATTTTCTGATATACTTGAAGATGTTAAATCGAAAACTTCCTTTTTTTTATCAAATTCTAAAGCACGTGCCCGATCTTTCAGTTGTGCATTATTTTGAAATAGAGCATTATTTTCTTTTGAATGATTGAGATTACTGTTGCACCGTGCTATATCGAAACTTCTCGCGTATCGATTATCTAGTTGTTCCACAGCGTCTCCTTCCGGTGATACAGCAGCTGCAACTTGCAAATCTGGCATCAAATGTTGATATAAAAGCGGATTGAATATGCTATCCAAATCCGTATGGCGTACGTTAGAAGTTATTAAATAAGTTGTTAATTCATCACAGTTTGTACTGTCGTTATTTTCTTCCGCGACTAGCTCCTCACGTATTACCGTCGATATTCTGTTATGAGGCGATTCGACGGAAATGCTTTCCCCAACGGTTGTTTTAGAAGTAATAAAATTTGTCGTATGAGAGTGAGCGTGTTGGTTATTATCAGTTTGTGTGAGCACCGTGTAGGTATTAATGTCACGACCGTTTTTTTCTTTGTCTTGCGAGTTATTTCTATGTTCCCGTAAACTCGCAAATAACTCTAGAATGTTTTTTCTTATTGGTATGGCTGCTTCTGAACATGATCTAGGTGGCAAGTCCAAAGAAAGCTTGTCAAGCAAATGATTTATATGTGTTTTGGTACCTCGCATGGGATATTCTGTCGTGCTGTCCGATAAATACGTGTGCCGTGAGCTCGATTGATTTTGATACTGCGTGGACGAATAGCCAGGATGTTGACTGAAACGTATATTGGAACTTGAACAATATCCGGTATCAGTCGCTTCGGAACTTATAGCTCTCGTTTTATTAGACGCTGGTTCAAAATGTAGATTACTCGTGCTGCTTATAATGGAAGAAGTTTGCCTTTCGTCATTTATGACATTTTGATCGTTCTGTATTTCACATTGTTTTGGCATTTGTGACGTTTCATTATTAGAGTATTCAGAGACTGTGGATTGTGGATACCGTGCCATCTCAATGTTTCTGTCATTAGTATTTTCATTGTCACTGTTTGGCTCGATTATATCAAAATCATTATCAAATTCATCTTCAAAAGCTGTGTTTGTGACATCATGCAGTCGTGACTGCAAACGTTTTGTGATTTCGTCTAATTCGGTTAATTTTTGCCTGTAACAGATATCGATCAGAATTAAACCTGTGTGGAAAAACAGCAACATAATGATAAATAAAATAAATTATAGTAATTCTGGCATCACACACTCACTTCAAAGACGATGATAAGAAAGACATAGAAATGTCTTCTAGATTATGTCCACGATCTACATTTAACTTACAATCATTTTGTACATATTTGTCATTATTTTGGCTTGCATATGATATTTGATGTGCACCATTTAATTCTGTATTAGTGCAAGGCGCATTATACAGATGTGGGCAGTTTGTCTGCGATAAATTACTTTGCCTTGATAAATTAGTAGTGTTAGTTGGTGCAAATTTTCCTAACGATGATAAATTATCCAGAGGTGTTATACTTATCTAAAATAAAAAGAATTTTATTGTATATGTATGTGAGGGGGGGGGGAGGGGATATAAGACTTTTCTTTTGGAGATAGAAGTTATTACGAGATTTTACTTTAATTTGTCCATTGCATTTTCCAGTAAAATCCATGATATGAAACCATCCAGATACCGTGGGAAATCCAGTCATCAGAACCGAGAGATCAATCGCGGAAAAACCTATCACAATATCTTTTCTTAAATTTATGTCTTTAGATACATCTGGATCAATCAAATGCCACACTTTGAGAATTAATCTTTTTTGATTCTGGAAAAAAACAGAAGTAGAACATAGATTAAGGCTTACATCATACGTTATATCATGGATTCAATTATGACTAGACACATTTAAAACATGAATATAAAGTTACATACGTTTAAAAGTAAGTCTGTTGACAGCTTTGCATCGCATCTCCAATTCCATTTCGGATTACAACTATGTGGAAATATGTTTGTAGCTATATATGAATTTAATTGATCAGTAGAATCGAGTTTATGAGTTAAATCTTGAAAAGTTACGTATGTACTTGGTTCTATTGATTCGTTTGGTCCTTCAATCTTTGGCAAATGCAGTGCACATTCAATTTCAACAACAGATCGGAAAAAAGAACTCGTGCAATTCATATTTAATTCTACTTTTTGTGCATTTCTTTCCATTAAAGATGAGTTTGAAAGATTATAAGTGTTATTTTGCTGTTGATCTAAGTCTTCGTCATATTCAGCACCGACACCGACACTTCTGTACATTTCCGTAGGTAATCGAAAATCATTTTTCGGATTACAACTATCGTTATCATCAGTGAGACTATTACTATTTAGTGTATTCAAGCATAATTCTCTATGTATTTCCCTTTCATCAACTTGATTCATTTCTGTTTGAGCCGATCGGTTTGTACTGATTTTATTAATATGTAATACATTTGTCAAATGATCAACCAAAGTACGTAAAGCCAAGTGTTCCGAAGATTCAGCTTCCTGTATCGGTTTCTCCGGTCTCACATTTTTTAAGCTTGAAATATCTGTTTGACTTTCTTGAGTCTTGTAATCAACAGATGTCAAATCTTGATCGGGCATATTATAAATGTGATAAGCGAAATTATTGCCACGAGTGGATTGTTTGGAACTAAGGTTTGACACTTCAGGAACATTATACTGTATACTCTCTTGGCCGCCTATTGCATTGTTAGTATTGTCAGGAACACAGCAGTGATAGTTATAATCCGTTCGTAATATATTGTTGGTATTTCTTAGACCTCTTGATACTTCTAGTAGTGCGATTTGTTCCGCAGTACCAAGTGCGACTAATGCAAGCAGCTTTCCGCAAAATTTCCCGCTTACTGGATCGTTAATATTAACCCAACCATCTACACTTATTACAGGATACTGCGTGAAAACACAATTATATAATCAATTGAAAATTTAATTAAAATACAATTAATTATACGTACCTTTGATAATAATAAGTGAGGTAAAATAAGTGGATCTCTATATGCGATGTATAACTGATGCACAGGCAGTTTTGCTATTCCCAACAAACTATCTGTTCCACTATTTTTCCGATTATATACCTCTATGATTATATAATTGTTTCTGATTCTCTCCAATAACTCTGTACCGTGAATTAAAGGTACTTGCTGAAACATATATTTTTAAGGTAAAGTTTACTTTTGTACAATTGAAATTACTTTGTTAAAAGGACAAAAAATGTTTACTTGGAAAAAATGATAGAGTGGATTTTTTGTATTGCAAATTTGACTTGTTGCTTTGTCCTCTCGCCAAAACGCTCTACATATTAGATAGGTATTAGATTCCGACAAATCTTTACCCTCAGCCACATATATCAAGCCGTGAAGTAAAACCTAGAATCAAATGTAAATAACATAATATACATTTATTTAAAATACAACTATATGTCTCGAATATAGTTGAGTGCTACAATATGATTTAACTATTCACGTTAGGATATTACTGAATTTTGAACAACAAATAGTAATAGGAAACTACAATTATCTCACTCTGTATTGCTTCATATTGCTTGTTGCTTTACTTTATAAGCTCTTGCTCAATATTCAATAGCATTTAATATAAAGATGTAAACTAGATAAGCAATATTACAGCATTCATTCAGCAGAAGCTCTAATCCAAGTCATTTAAAACTTACCTTATCTTTAGTACCACTTTCTGGGTTACTTGTATCAATCTTTTTATTATCTGAACTTTGTTCTTGGTGCTCTGTTATATCTTTAGCAATAACTACGTCTTTATTGCTATTGCTAGTTAAACACTCAATTCGCTTGGCAGACACAGACGAAACTTTGCAATTAGATTTAGAGGAATGAGTCCCCGTTGCACTTTTATATTTATTATTATTTGAGCTCGTCAAAGATTTCTTCTCCAAAATAGGAAGATTTTCTTTTTTAGATATTACAGCATCTGATGAAATAATTAGATTGAATATTTGACAAAATATTAGGTCTATCTAATAAAGCTACATCTCAATAATATACTCACCAACAAATTCTTTTCCAAAATGAATAAAATCGCAACCTAATTCTGTTATAACTTTTAATTCGCCTATTTTGATGCCCTTATTGGCAATAGCTATACAATGGATGCTACTTAAGTTTGTAGTATTTATAATGTCACTGATATTCATGAAACCAAATCCTAATTCAGTTGGAAGCTTTTGGTTACGATGTTTCACAAAAACTTTAAATTTCAAAGGAAGATTTTTTTTTATATTATGTCTTGATATACTATAAATACCTTCAGAGTTAAAGTTAACAACTGTAAAAATTAATTTTTGATCAAGTACTTATTATCATTTAACTAAAAATAATATTTGTATTTGAATAATTTTCCAACAAATATAACTTTTTACCTTGACCCACTTGTTTTTTAGCACACGTTCTTATAAATTTAGTTTCTTTACTAGATTTGCTACTTATTTGCCTTATAGATCCAAATGTCGTATCATATTGAATAAAATATGTCAGTGACAATGGTACATCATCTGTAATTGAGAAAAAAATATGATTTATTAATATGTACTTAGAAAAATCTTAACATATTTTCATAAAATCTTCTCATAAAATATAAAATAACAAAAAGTTACGTACATTGCAAGCATGTAGATTTTGCACGTCTATATCCCGCAGGTGTCAATATGAAGGACTCGATAAAAATTCTAATACTGTTTACATAATCTAGAAGATATGTCTCTGAAGAAATACAATTCATTATAATAACACATAAATAATTTATTACAATAACATATCAAGAAACATTTTAACATTATCTATTATTTTACAAACCTTCCAACCCAATATAAGTTGCATTTTCATCCAATGCATGTTTTTTAGGGTTGTCTAATTTTACAGAGAAATTTTTATTCCATCCGGTACTCATATTATCGTCTTTACCAGTTGTAATTATTTTAGATGTCAGATCTATCAAACTTAAATTTGGAGGTATTGACCTCAACGTATTTAAAACTTTCTTTTCCTCTGAAGGAGTCATTTCCATCCCCAAAATATACTTATAAAGTTTTGTTTTGTTTTCTACTGAAGCATTAGAAGACGCTCCATTGCTCAATGAATTATCACTCAGAGTTAAAGAATCTTCTTTATAAGTCTCCTTTAATATCGCTTCTCTAAGATGCTGCGCTTTAGCAACGATTTGCGTAACTAATTTGTCTGTTACCATTTCATTCATTTTTTTCCTAGATTCTTGAAACTCTAATCGCTTGGTCTTAAGAATAGATCTATATCTATTGTATGTATCAATCTGTTCAGATTTCATAGATTTCTTTTCTTCAGTATTCACCACATTGTTGTAAGATTTTACTGGCATCTTCTCATTACATTGTAAATTATCAATAGCAAATAATAAAATATCTCTATCTTCCTTCTTATCGTATTTGTGTGTTTTTGATTGTATGTTTGAATGCTTTGTTAAATATGTCAATTGCAAAGAAACATGTAGTTTTCCTATTTTATGACCATTGTTATTTAATATCGGAATAAATTGAGAATAATATTTACATGAAAATATCTTAGACAATTCTCCTATATGTCCTCTACCAATAATATCATGGGTATTTTCTGCAATAATTACTAGTTCTATTGTGTCACAGTTTTTAATATAATCTTCAAACAGTGTTGCAGTAGTTTTTATATCATACACTTTAGTTATATCATCAATTGTTCTTTCTGTTCCTGTGGTACTATCTCTTGGCCTGAGAAAAAAACATGAAAATTTTACATAAAACAGAAATAATAAAATATTTTCAAATATATTATCAACAAAATTCATTTAGATATTATTTTATTTTTGCCATGATTGAAATCCATATTTATCGTAAAACAACGTGCTTAAATTAAGATTATAAAATCACCTGAACTGCGCGTTATCATGTTCACCCCACCAGGAGGCCACTACCATAATATCTCCGGGACTTCTTCTGACCCACAGGATCTCATTGATAACGAGCCTTAGACTGCCGTGAATCTTACCTTCAACTAACGGCGGTAAAGATCTGCTCGATTTCATTTGTGAATCCATCTGTTCCATGCAAGACGACGCATAATTGATCTTCCACCTATCTATCGGTGGGTGTTTAGGTTAAATGCATGCTTGATTGATAACCACGTAAATACAACTTGATAAGACAGTCACAAGATTACTATTATGATTACTGACGAATGCTGAGATCTGAGATTGCTAAGACCTGAGACGTGAGTAAAGAATGACAAATTCACTCAACAGATTTGTTTTCTATTACTGAACCTGGCTGAACTAACCACACCAAACCACACTTGCACATCTTGCACAAGAAATACATAATACGCTAGATGCGTACCTCAGGGGGGCGACGAAAAGACCCAAAAGTTGTAGAATTGTGCCGCCCAGATAGCGCTTTCATCGCCCCCTCTACCCCCCTGCGGTACGCAGCTAGCGTATGGGTCTGTTCGCGTTGCTTGCACTTTTTGCACTCAGCATCTTCGCTTTCTCTCTCTCCAACGGCCGAATATATATTTATCTCATTTCAAGTGCAAAAATGTTTGGTGATTTCAAGCAACGCGAACAAGCCTAATATAATATACAGTATTACAGTAGCGCAACTCTCTGGCTCCGAAATTCACTGTCAGCAACTTTCAGTACTGAAAATCTATAGTATACGTGACGTAAAATATAGATTTACAGTACTGACAGTGATTCGTCATGGGTAGAGTCCCTATACTCGCCACTGAAGTGGACTCACACGTATTGGCCAGTATTGGCTCAATCAACCATTTGTAACAAAATGGCGAAACCAATTAGAATGCGACTACAGCCCCTTTCTCCTTCTTCTTCTAACGTTTACGCGAGCGCGAGCGTTACTTCTGGGCCCGTATTCCGTTCCTGCCTACCGACAACTGTCGGTTCGATAAGTGTCGTTGCGCAGGTTTTTCATATCGTGTAAAAGCTGCGCAACGACACCGACAATTGTCGGGCGGATTTTAGCGGAACAGAATACGGCCCCTGGGGCCCGATTCTGTAACTCGTTATGCTGTCGTTATGTGTTTATAACGACAGTTGCGCAGGTATACTATATAAGAAAAAAGCTGCGCAACTGTCGTTATGAGCACATAACGACGCATAACGAGTTACAGAATCGCACTGCTGGGGCCCGATTCTCTAACGACAAACGTATGCGTAAACTCTGCTCTAAAAAAAAAAAAACTGCAAGCTTATTGGCTAAAAACTGTGCGATAGCCAATCAATTTGCAGCCTTTCTGTTAGAGCAGAGTTTGCGCATACGTTTCTTGTTAAAGAATCGGGCCCCTGTAGTAAAACTTACGATATATCACTCGTTTACGCGGAGTAAATTATCGTAAGTTACTACAAAATCCCGTTTACGCGAAGGAATTATCGTAAGTTAACTATACAGAAGTAAAGTTCGCGTAAACGTAGTAAAGGCCATTGCACGTAACAAAGTTTTAAGCTATATCCACACAAACTTGCATAGGTGCATAACCATATGCATAACGAAACGGATTGGTCTATTTCCTTATGCACATGCATATGGACCAATCAATTCTCTTATGCTTATGTTTATGCGCTATGCAAGTTTGTCTGGATTGACCTTTAGTCATAATCGTAAGGCTGTAAGAAAATAGACCAATCACAGTCGATTATTCTCCTCGCGCTTGAAGAATAGTCAAGTGTGATTGGTCTATTTTCTTACGGCCTTACGATTATGACTAATGCTGGGTCTACAATGGCTGCGTTCGGGGAGCGCGCTATTAGCGCTATTGCATCGTTCTATCTTTATCGCTCATCAGGTGTTAAAACAAGGATAGAATAAGCAAATAGCGCTAATAGCGCGCTCTCCAAATCCAGCCAATGCGAGTCGCAAAGTCGTGAGTCGCAAGAATTGACCAATCACAGTCGATTATTCTCCTCAAATTCGTCTGTGATTGATCAATTCTTGCGACTCACGACTTTGCGACTCGCATTGTAGACCCAGCATAAAACTTTGTTACGTGCAATGGCCTTAACAGTCTTCTGAGTATCCTTGACTCTAGATGCTAGAGTCCCTGTATAAGATGTGAAACGCCATTTTGTTACAAAGTAGCCTCAGTGGCCAGACTCTTATATAGGGACTCTACCCACCATGCTCCTACTCACTCACTCCAACGCACTCCAAAAACTCATCTGCTCCAATCGCCAATCGCCACCCTTTACCCGTGATCCAAGTGTCTCTTGTACATATATTGGAGCGACGCGAACAAACCTTAGGCTGAGTTTCCACTGAGCGCGTCACGCGTCGCGTCGTCACAGTTAACCAATCAAAACATCCCATTTCATTACATCTGTGACGGAATCGAAATGGGATGTTCGTTGGTTGATTGTGACGACGCGACGCGTGACGCGCTCAGTGGAAACTCAGCCTTTGAGTTTCCACTGAGCGCGTCACGCGTCGCGTCGTCACAAGTTAACCAATCCAAACATCCCATTTCATTACATTCTTGTGACGGAATCGAAATGGGATGTTTTGATTGGATGACGCGACGCGTGACGCGCTCAGTGGAAACTCAGCCTTAGGACTCTACACGAGCGTTGCGAGTGATAAGTGGAACGCACCGTGCACTCATAGTTCACTGAGAAGAACTGTAAAACTTGGAGGTTAAATTGACGCATGAACACGTGTTTTGTAATCGCCGGACAAGTACGAAAAAATGGCTAGAAAGAGTTTAGCTGACAAAATAAATGCTTTAGTTACAACGAAACCTGATTTCGGCTCAGACGAAGAGCCGGAAGATACGAAGGCAAAAGTAGTGGAACCTTACAACGAGAGCGATGTCTCAGACGACGAATTTCGAACATCTAAAATTCGCAGACAAAATGTTGATGCCTTGGATAAAGTGGATAAGAGGTAAATTTTATATAAGTATTTTATATTTGCACATGTGAAAGATAAAAAATTAGTATGTAAATGAAATCTTGAAAATGTCACAATTTATTCATATTGTTAACGCAGGTATGCTGGTAAAAAAATTTCGAGGAAAGATATATACAGTGACGAGGACGATAATATGAGTGAAGATGTGGGAAGTGAAGGCTCCAACGAAGATGCTGAAGATGAAGAGATGGATGATACACGGGAGCAAAGTAACGATGATTTAGGCAGCAATAGAAAAACAAATTTGAAAGAAGGATGTACAGATGTCTCAGAAAGTATGTCTGATTTGGAAGACCAAGATGATGATAACATAGATATCAATGATCCGTTTTACAAACGGAAAGACTCTACTATTAGAACAATGTCTGAAACAAATGTTAGAGCAGAAATAGAGAAAGGTAATAGTGTCAGGAATCAACTTAAACTTTGGGAAAGTTTCTTGGAGATGCGAATAAAACTGCAGAAATGCGTTGTAATTAGTAATCAAATGCCACAATATGACACGCATAGAGAACTCAGATCAGACGTAGTTTTCGTGAAGAAGGTTAATGAAACTAAAAGCAAATTGACACTAATCATGGAAAACATGTTGCGACTGAAAGATCTTTTATTGAAACAATATCCCGAAACGAGAGATCTATGCGTTGATGCTGTGAAGAGAAAAACTGACAAGGATATGAATGTAAATACGGATTCAATGGATGAAGAAATATCTTCTGACACCGAAGATGGCGTAGAAAATGGAAAGCACGTGTCCCGTGATGAAGATATAGAAGCGGTTGAAGAATCAGTGCCACAAAAACGTTTAAGATATAATGACTATGAGAAAGTTTTACAAAAAGATCATGATTCCTACAGAGAATATAGGAATTCTGTTATAAAGAAATGGAACGACAAGACATGGATTGCAACAAGCTCGTTAAGTAAGGGCTCAGGTCAGACTACACTGAAACAAATTGAATTTGCTATGAGTGATATAAGCAAGTTACGAAAAAGAACTCAACTGAAGCGTTCCGAGTACAATGTTGTCGGTAAATCTTTGTCGAACGAAGACAATGATGGTAGAAGAATTCAGGAATATGATGTAGAAATTTATGATGATGACGATTTTTATCATCAACTGTTGAGGAACCTGATAGAGTATAAATCGTCGGATGTAACAGATCCTATACAGCTCAGCAAACAGTGGATCCAATTGCAGAACATGCGTAAGAAAATGAAAAGAAAAATTGATACGCGCGCGACAAAGGGCAGAAAAGTGCGATACAATGTTCACAATAAGTTAATTAATTTTATGGCACCCATTACGGTGTATGACACATGGACAGACAATGCAAAGAATGAATTATACAATTCGTTATTTGGTAAAATAAAATCGACGGAAGAACAGATGAAACAGTAATTATGGTTGTTTAATTATAGTATATAAATTTATGTCTATAATATACAAAAATTTGTATTTCATATATGTATTGATAAATAAATTTCACTATTTGTTCCCATATAATTGAAATAATGTATTTTTGCTAAGTATTAAAGAATAGCGGAATATTATAAGAGAAACCCTCCCCTTCAGGCTTGCTTAGAGCTGCAAAGCTGCTTAGGAACGGTTTTTTCCCAATTTTAGCCAAATTAATTAACGAATCTCATTATGCGAGTCGTAAAGTCGTGAGTCGTGAGAATTGACCAATCACAGTCGATTATTCTCCTCAAATTCGATTGTGATTGGTCAATTCTTACGACTCACGACTTTACGACCTCGCATTGTAGACCTAGCATGCTCGTTTTAATCAGTAAGATCAGCCGCAAGCCGGTACAGAGCCGGATTTTCCATTTTGGCTCTTAAAAAATTTATAATAAATAAAGTACGGACTCGCAGCTAAGCAACCCGACAGAGGTCGGTAGTGTTATGCTAAGACTCCATAGACGCGGAAACGCCATGCGGCAGAGTGCGTTGACCAATCACAAATTTTGATTTTGCCGCAGGCGACTTGCGGCAGCCTTCTGATTGGTCAACGCACTCTACTGCACGGCGTTTCCGCGTCTATGGAGTCTTAGCATTACTCCTGTCGACCCTTAAGTTTTTCTATGTGCCCGGGCCTTTATATTGTTAGGCCGGTATTCATAGTCGGTTTTTATATTTAAGACCATCTTAAGTACAATCTTAAGATGTCATTAACCAATCACAGAGCCCGATTATAAATACCGGCCTTTAAGGTTGCCGACAAAGCTATAACTTTGTTGCTGTCGCTGTCGCTATCGCTATCGCTATCGCTATCGCTATCGCTTATTGTGCAAGAGCAGGCTTTAAGTAATGTCTTAAGGCCATCGCACACAAAATTGCATAGGCTGCATATGCATAGCATAAGGCTGAGTTTCCACTGAGCGCGTCACGCGTCGCGTCGTCACAAGTTAACCAATCCAAACATCCCATTTCATTACATTCTTGTGACGGAATCGAAATGGGATGTTTTGATTGGATGACGCGACGCGTGACGCGCTCAGTGGAAACTCAGCCTAAGACCGATGGACCAATGAGCATTTTATGTAAATTAATATGGCGACTTTATGCTAGATGCTTATTGGTTTAGCGATCTTATGCTACGCTTATGCTAAGCTATGCATTTTGTGTGCGATGGTCTTTAAGGTCTATCCAGACAAACTTGCATAGGTGCATGACCATATGCATAAAGAAACGGATTGGTCTATTTCCTTATGCACATGCATATGGACCAATCAATTCTCTTAAGGTCTATTCAGACAAACTTGCATAAGTGCAAACCATTATTCCAACATGACGGAAACTCTGTGTCTATACTGTTTATTGCCTATGTCACTTGCCCCGTGCTCACCCGTCACCGGTGCTAGCAACAGTAGCAACTTGAAAGAAGAAGATATATAACACCGAAGAACGCGCATCAACAGTTTACGTATTATATCTACTTGAATAAAAATTTATTTTTTGATAGTAAGATGGTGAGAATAAATCTGTCAATTTGTTCATTTCTATCGAATATCTATCTTAATAATAATGTTAAAAAAATAACATCAAAATATCTGTCAACCATCGTTTTTCTATATTCTGTTTTCTTTTTCAGTATTCTTTAATTCATAAAACAGAAAATGCCCATGAGGATAGTATATGGACTTGTGGATGGGGTTGTCCAAAGAGAAAGAGGGATATCCACCCGGATAATGAAGATTCACGGTAATTAAAAAGTTAACTTATACGTAGTAAAAAACTTTTATTTTAATTATTATATTACTTGACAGGGATTCTATACGATCTAATGAAGATGAGATTGCAGAATATCTAGTAACAGCTTCTGTGGACGATTCTGTGAAAGTATGGGAGCTAACGGATGGTGCTTTGAAGTTAAAACACAAATTAACTGGATATTCCTTGGGAGTCGTATCCATAGCTATTAGTTCGGATGGATCAAGTACGTGAATAGAAATATTACGTAAATGTGTCGTACGTGACTGATCGTTATCTTTTCGTCTTGATTTGTAGAATGTGCCTCAAGTTCGCTCGACTCTAGTCTGAAATTGTGGGACTTACATTCCGGTGATAAGCTATTGAGCATTGAAGTTGGCCCAGTAGATATTTGGACTTTGGTTTTTTCTCCTGACGATAAATTTATCGTATCTGGTAGTCATGCTGGTAAAATACATTTATATGGGACCGATAATGGTAAACAAGAACAGACATTAGATACAAGAGGTGGAAAATTTACATTAAGTGTTGCTTATGTAAGTAGATTGTATAAAAATCTATGATACATGTAACTTGTGTCTAAGAGTGTGCGTTCCAGAGTCCAGATGGCAAATATATTGCAAGTGGTGCGATAGATGGTATTATTAATATCTTTGATGTTGCTTATGGAAAAGTTTTACGTACACTGGAAGGTAAATCCCCACTTTCCCACACAAATATATTACAACATTACCAAGGTATAAATGTTCTATCAAGTTTATATTATTTAGGTCACGCGATGCCTATCAGGTCTTTATGTTTTTCACCCGACTCTCAGTTGCTTCTTACAGCATCTGATGATGGACATATGAAGCTGTATGATGTGTGAGTAAATTAGAACGTTAGAAATACATATACATGTATTCTTTTTCTCTCCTTGACACTATAGTTCAAGCTAAGTTTTGATTCTGGAGAAATACGATTCTACATGAACTTTTGCTTCTTCTTGATTTTGTTGCACGTTCGTAGCAATTTTTCTGGGAAAGGATTGTTACCTCCCAATCTCCACTCTGGAGAATTGAGATTTTTTAAAAGCATATTTACTGTTTGAAGCTTGTCTCCAAGGGACAATACAGTACCACTTGTTCAGTTATTTTGGAATTAAATTCATGTTTCAAATAATTTGTTTTTATCATAGTGGAATACTTTCTCATTAAAAATTTTGTAGTGTTACATGCAGAATAGCATTTCTGGGAATTAAACCTTCTTTTGGACAAGCTATTGGTTCAGCATTGAGCATAAGTATATATATGCTAGTTTTACTAGAAACAAATTAGTATTAATGTTTCATTTTCTTTTTTATTCAGCAAGGATGCGAATCTGGCAGGAACAATGTCGGGTCACGCTTCTTGGGTACTCGGCGTGGCTTTCTCACCAGACGGACAGCAATTTGCATCAAGTAGTTCCGATCATACAGTCAAGATCTGGGAATTAGCACAAAGACAATGTTTGCATACATTTCGTGAACATAAGGATCAGGTATGTCTTAAATTTGAAATAATTTCTGTTTAATGTACGATCTTTTAAAATTTTAATAGATTTTTATAATTTTTATAATAGGTATGGTCAGTAAAGTATAATCCACAGCGAAATAACATAATTGCGTCAGTATCCGAGGATAAATCTATTAATTTATACGAATGTCCTATATACGACAAATAATTGCACCAAGGATCAATAAATATTTTTTATCTGCTACATTTATTCTGTTTATTAGTTGCAAACAACCGATGACACATTTCTTTCGAGTTTAGATTATGATAAAGACGGGAGGGATATACTTAGCTATAAATTTTATTGTACTGCAAGTAATAATGTACAAACTATAAAGATATCTGACAAATTTAAAAGGCGATATGTAACAAAAGTTATTCTTAAAACCTAGAGTAAAGTGAAAATAATGTTACAAAACAAGAAATTACAAGAATAGCGTACAGACTACGTAGAATGGTGTACAGACCAAACAACGTAAGGATACCCTGATGTTTCCAAGTTGACGGAGTTAAATCTAATTAACTCGAACTGGAACAGGGTAAGATCGTTTACACAAGAGACTTTTCGATTAAATTAATAAATATAATAGATTCTAGCTCACGTGCCAAATGATCTTGTGTGATGGTCGCGTGTGTCCCTATCAAGATGGCAGCCCGGTACCACACTAATTAGCCGCGCGTAGGCAACGCGCTTTCTCGCGAGCTCCTGGTCGCGCCGACTAAATATATGAACTTTGAGGAAAATGCTTATCGCCCTCATCGGCCGATTGACGCTACCACTAAGATCGCCGTGGGCATATACTTCTGGAGTCACCATCGCGACTCGCAGAAAGTCACGGATGTCCTTAAAATCTCCTTCTGATAAGAGTTCGATGACAATTTAATTCTCACGCAGAAGGAAAATTGACATGATATAAAAGATAAGAGATCAAGTAAAATTAAAAACAAAAGTAAAAATAATAAAATAATTTTGCAGCTGCTCGTCTGCAATAAAGTCTTCGATGAAAGACAAAAATAATGTTAAATAATACGTAAACATATAGCATTTTGATCTCAGATCTATATCTGATCTCACTGATCTGTACACCCCTTTAGTAAAATACATTTACTTTCACGAAGGGGATCGATTTTGATAGACACTGCTTACAAGCAAAACAAATATTCATAATACATGTAATATGTGACGAAAATAGACGACATATTGCCTGTAGACTAGAACTTAAGGTAATGCTTATAAAATTTTTGTCCCGTTATTGTAATGCTGTTTTTAGCCAACTACTTACAATTAGACCGCTCTACATTTACAGTCGATATAAACGGTACTTCCTCATTATGATTAATTTTCGATCGAAGACGCTTATTCCAGATCTTCATCGCCTTACTTTATCAGTCTTCAAAAAATAATTAGACTTTGTATCCGTTTGTGAGAGATGATACGAATCGATTAATATGAAGAAAATAAAATACAGATCGCCTCGTCTCTCCCCGATTTCTCAACCTCGAATACGAAGATGTATCACTAGCACGGCATCACCAGCACATCGTGCTACACATCGTACACAGGTTTAAACACGTGCTACTAAAACTTTCTACATCCTTCACTCACGTTATATATCGACATATATATATATACAAAATTGAATAAATAACCGATCAGAATCACCGCTACGCACTAAATTTTCGACTGGTTCTCTCTTTCAAACTCGGAATTATTCTAAATATCATGTATATATACAACAGACAAAATGGACAGGAATGGTCTTGAGATTTCCTATTAATATTTCACACGGTTTTGTCGTTATTGAAGAGGTTGGCATCGCGATGCCTATGAGATTATGGATATTACCATAATTATTTTTTATATTTTGGGTAAAATATTAAAGGACTTGTATGTGCTCCGAAGCATATACGCCGTACATAACAAAACATAAAGGAAGAAATGATTAAAATTATCTACTTAATGTAATGCATATCACATGTGACGAATGTGTGCAGGCAAATGTATTATAGCAAGCGAATATACACAATGACTAGCCAGGAACGAAGAGGAGACGATTATTACAGAACTTATTCACGCTTTATTTAGAGGCGTCGTCTCCCTATACCGTCGTTACCCGAGTGGACCCCGTGGCTATTTCCGCGTGGCACGCCGTCGTCTCGAATTTACCCTGATCCTCGTCCGATTTGGTTTTGGCCGCTTGCAATGGGATGTCTGGCTTTGGATTGTAATTGAAGGGCGGTACGATCGCCGAAGCTGCCGTTCGCATGCCGCTACCGCTGTTCTCCACTGCTGCCATCGTTGGGTCCACGCGGATGAAGGAACCAAGCCTGGATATTCTCTTGGTGGGATCCACTTCCGCCGCGAGATCGACGCTCGGTTGTTTCCTCATGGTCACCAGGATATCACCCAACTGCGTCATCTCCCGCTTGTACGTCTCGGAGGATTTCACCGGGATTTTGCAAGGTGCCTCGTGGGCATTCATGCCCGTCAAGTCGCAGGAGTTCCTGTATTTGGATCCGCCAAGTCCAACCTGTGTGCTTAAAACCGGCGGTCGGTTGGATTTGGATTTGTATGGCGACATATCACCGTTGCTGCTGTCCTCCTGAGAAATCCCCTCGAACGTGGAACTGCGGAACAGTCTGTACGCCGGCGGGTTATCGAACGTGACAGCTGCGGTTGCGGTGTCTACTTCGGTGGCGCTATTGGTGGGCCTTATCCATTGCCTGGTATCCGGCTTCTCGAAACGCTGCCTATTCTTGCTCTCCTCGACCTTTTTCCAAAGACTCGCAATCTTACTCGTTGCCTCCTTCGTCAACTTACGATTTTGTACGCTCATAGACGACGTAGAGACTATGCTGGAGTTGCTGTTAGATCGTTGTCCCAGTGGATCGACCCTCCGAACGGTCTTATCGTTTTGGAGCGCGTTACCGTTAAGGACTTTCGTTGGCACGCCTATTTTTTCCGATGATATTTTCTTCGACAGCATTAATAATCCTTTAGACGGTTGCATCTTTTCGGAGCTGTTGGCCGTCATCATTTTTGGCTGATACTCTTGATGTGTTTTCACGGAGATTTTGGATTTTCCCGCTGCAGGATATATTTTTGACGAAGCACCTTTGATCGGTTTGGCGATCTTGGTCTTTATCGGAGAAGCGGACGTAGAATGCACCGTCGGGGCATTCTCCACCTCCGGCTCATCCTTCGTAAAAGTTCCTTGACGCTCCAACAGCTTAATCGGAACCTCTGGCGGTCTGCTGTCGTTCTGATAGTTAGATGAGCAAGCTGAGGGTGTACTGTGACGCTTAGTGGATTTCGTGAAAGTCAACATAGATCCCTTTTGAGGTACGGAGGCTCTCTTGGACACAGTTAAATTTCGTGTCTTCTTCTCTCCATCCACGGAAGGTGATATCCTCTTCGGGCTTGTGATAGACTTTGGAGAGTCTTTCGTAGCAATCGTCGTACTATTGTTACTCTGTCGCAATGTGGTGGCTCTAGTAGCTCTAACAATGGGCGAAGTGTTGCTGCGACCTATCGGTATCCCGCTGACAGGGTTCATTTGCTTCAACGGCGAAGATTGCGGAGTCGGCTTTCGCGTTATTGGGTTAGAGTAGAGCGCCTTTCTTCGGCCTCGAATAGCCTTCGGGCTTTCCGGCTCAGATTTATCCGTCCCGTTGGAATCCGCGCTCGGATCTCGACCTGGCCGTCCCGGTTTGATTATCCGCGGCCTTTTCGTCTCCCTGGGTTCTTGTCCCTCATCGGCGCACGTGGACTCTTCGTCGCTGCTTGAATCAGCTGGGTGCGTCGAGCCCAGATTCTTGTAAGTAACTTCTACGTGTTCACCTTCTAATTCCTCACTGTCAATGTTTGTCGTGGAAGTTTGGGCGTTGTTAACGTCGTGCGTACCTATCAGCTTCTTTGAAAGCCCGTTAATGAGACACATTCTTAGATTACGATCTGACTCAGGATCATTCGACGCCAAAGTGATGGTCTCGCAACGCAGAATGTCGTCTCCAGTCGAATCATTAGCTTTACTTGACTCGTTCAGAGTGTTCAGCACAATGGTGGCATTTTGTTCTAGCATGTTTTGAATTTCTTCCCGCGCGTATCCTTGCCCGCTTGCTTGTCCCTCTTCCGTCATGCCGATGCTCAAAGCGGGATTTCTCTCCTTGAAGACAGTTTCCGAATCGTTCAACGTCCTTGTGCGATATCTCTCCTTGTTCTCCTGCGAATCCCCGCGTTTTCTTCTCACAGTCTTGCACATAGGCAACTTTGTGAGCGTAGGGATCGAGGATTTGATGGAGGACGTAGATTCCTGTTTCTCGACAGTATCTTCAATGGTCATCTTGTGCGCCGCTACATCCTTAGTTTGGGCTACATTCAGATCCGGGAATGGATTCTCCAGCACTTGCGTCTGGAATCTCGCTCTATTCTCTTGTCTGCGTTGCTTTGGTGTCAATTTTGAGAAGGGAGAACACTTTCCGCGTGAAATTCTACCACCCACGGCATCGTTGACAATACCGTCTTGCCTCCGGCGTTCTTCCTCTTCCTTCTTGACAATCTCTGCGGCAATGGTATATGTCTTGTACCTCTCTTTCGCCAAGTTTCGTTTTTGCTTCGGGGTCAAGTAGCTCCTCGAGTGCGGTCGCCTCTTCGGCGTCGATTCCGCTGAGCTACTGACGCAATACTCGGACGAGATTGGAGTGGCCGCCTCATCGGTATCGTTCTCCGCTTCGTCGATCACTTCTGCCACGATCGAGTGCACTGCTTCATCGGTATGTAAATCCATATCTATGCACAGGGTGTCACTGCACATGGTGTCGGTAGTCGCCTCCATGGTGGACTCATCCATCTCAGTCACCTCGTTGAACAAGGACGGTGGATTGATATTCTCCAAGCATTCGCTAAGACTGTTACTCGCGCTACTCTGCATACCCTCAACATAACGCATGCATGTCATAGACAGTACATTTGCGACCGGCTTCAGCATCTCGAACACCACTGGGTCGCTGCCGGTTAAACTGTGCGAATCTTGCTCCTTCGAATCCGCGATCTCCGACGTGATGCTAGCCACACTCAACATGCTGTTCTCCATATCACCTACGTCCGGCAGTTCATCCATCATGGACGGTGGTTTGACGTTTTCCAAGTGCGTGCTGGTGCATTCGTTTAGTAAATTTTCCAAACTAGTCGTGTGACTCTGGTTTTGGCCCAGGGCTCGCTTAGCTACTACGCCGATCGGCAAAGACTTTTTCCGCACGTTGCGAGGATCGTTGGAACTTCTCATCGGTGCCGGTGGCAACGACGTGGAATAACATCTGTCCCGGTTAATGAATGTTTCAGCAGTGTTGTCAGCAGTGCCAGCGTAGCTTGCCGTCAATGAAAGTAAACTTCCCATCGAAGACGGCGGTTTGATCGCTTCGAGGTCAATAATCGTCAGATTCGTTGTTTCGAGCTCATTCTGATTGTTCGCCTCTGCATCCACCGCTTCCGCTAGCTTGATAGCCTCGCGCTGGATGATTTTCGACTCTGTCATGTTGATCTGCTCGTTATTCTCCGATATGGTAGTACGCTGATCTTCCTGCGCATCGCTGTTGAACGAAGCGACTAACGGTGCGCTCATGCTGATACTGGGGAAGGAAACGTCATTGGGCGAATCCTCATTCCACGTGTCGCACGTCAGACTTTGCTTCATCGTACCAGAGTCTCGTTCACGTATCGCTTCAGTTTGCTGAACCAACGTTGCTGTCAATCGATCTAACGAAGCGATCATAGCATCGGGATCTCTCTGCCGTCTATATGTCTCTTCTTTTATATGCTTCTCCGCGCTGTCACGATGCAAAACATCCGAGGTCCTCACGATTTCGAAGGTTGCTTCCGGTTTTCCATTCATGTTACCGTCAATCTCGGTTTCATCGTTATTTCTTCCTTTTATGAAGTCTACTTGTTTGTTATATAACTCTAGCTGCGACTTAACGTAATCTGCGTTACTTTGGTTGAAAGCGATATTGCCTTCAGACTTTATACCGGGTTGAATGCATAGTTCTAAAAGCGCATGTTCGGACTGCTCGACTGAGTCGATCGACTCGCTACTTTCGGAATCTTTTGATTGCTTCATAGACGATATATCCGTAAGCCGAACATCAGTTATTGCTTCTACTCTAATGGAGCCCTTTGGATCTGTGCTGCATTCATCAGTTACGATAAAATCATTAGAAATGTTTTTATCTAAAGATACATTAGATTTCTGTAATACAGATATTGCCCCTTCTGAGAAATTATTGCTGTGATTATTATCATTTACTGTTTTCATAGCCATAATGTTACTTGATTTCTCATTATGCGTGTATTTGTCATTCACGTTTGTTGTTGCCTATGAACAAAATATTACCTTTTAAAAATATAATTAAAATAGATATTATATAAGATATAGATTGTTATAAAATTAATATTAAAAAATCATTTTAAAATATTCTTACCGTGATTGTTTCTAGCTGAATATTTCTTTTAGATAGTTTTTCGTTATTATCCTTCTCATCTTTTCTATTTTCCTTTGTCAAAACGTTTTCAGCTGTGGTTCCATGAGATTCTGCATATTTTATATTAAACAATGAACTATTGGGCACTACAGTTCCTTTATGCTCCACTTGATCCAAAGCAAGATTAGTTTGATATCGAGTCAGATTAGTTTCTGATCGAGGAAGTTTTTCGAGATTATTTCCTACGAAGGAATGTCTATGCCTACGAAATACAATAAAATAATTCTATGAAAATTGTAAAATAGCGAATAACGTAATTTCCACAATGATTATTAATATTTTACCGATTATTTTGCATTCCAATGTTAATACAAGCGGCTAATAAATCCTCGTCATCCTCGTCTCCGTCGCTAACTTGATCTATATATAGGTCACAAAAAATTGTTTGTGTTTACTGAATCATTACAGACTAATTTTCCACAGTTCTCGCGGAATACAGTATAATACTTACATCCTGAATCGTTATTAGAAGTCTTTAAACCAGTGCTGCTAGATGAGAGTTCAATGTCACTCGCTGGTAAATTTGTATTTATTTTGCACGTATTTGACTTAGAGTCTGCAAATTTATGTTATTTGTGAAAAAGTCTATCTAAGTTATACGAAACGCTTGAGCTAAATAAAATGTTTTAGATTACCTTGACTATTAATCCTAGAGCTGGACTCCCCATCATGATCGTCATTATATTCAGAATTTCCTAATACCATCGAAATTGGCGTCGTTCTTACACTACGCAAATATGCAAATAATTATGTGTTAAAAAATATTCCAATTAAAATATTCCAATTAAATATAACAATTCATTACTCAAATGCTTTGATGGATTCTATATATAAAACATGAAATATTATGATTAATTAAAAAGCATAATTACCTTGAATGACTTTGCATGCTTGCGTCTTCTCGATTGCCTTTGAGATGCTTGCTGCCCAAATTTTCCTCAAGGTACGGTAACGAACGATTCGCGCTCTCATCGTCCGTAAGCTGTGTCACGTCTCGTAAATTCAAATCCGTTTCAGATTCGGTAAAGTCGTTCAGTTTTGGTACGTCTGTCAAGGACAATGCTTTGCATTCACTGGTGTCCTCCACATGCCTCGCCTTATATCGTTCCGGTAATTTCTTCGATGAGTTCCTTATACGGCTATCGTCCTGTAGATCGGAAGCGGAAGTGGCCCTGGACGAGTTCAGGGACGTCTCGCGTGGTGTTCCCTCTGTGTAGTAAGTTCTGACTGTGTCCTCATGCAGGAGTCCTTGACCATTGCCCGAAAAGAAATCGGAATGTTGTTTCTCGTCGTCTATAGTTTGCTCGCCGTAGCGCAGACTATAGTCGGTTGGTTGATCCAAATCCGTTTCGGCGTAATTGCCGAATAAATTATCGTCCGGACTGGGAACAATCGTTGCAGGTGATATTGTTTTCTGAATACTGTTTAGGGCAGTATCAATATCATGATGACGCAAAAGGACCTTCCTCGCACTTTCTTTTATAGGAGAAATGTCAGATAAATAGGAGGTCGGATTCGAACTATCGACGGTCGTGTTTGCGGTTGTTCGTCGATAATCCGATTTAACGCGAACAGTCGCTTCGACCTCTTCGGAGACGCTAGACTGGCTACCAGCCTTAGACGAGGATGACACGCTCTGATCGATCAGAGACATGTTGTTCTCGATGGAAGAGTGCAACGAGGTTTGAGAGGGTTCTTGATTAGGCACTGCAGCCCATGATATGGTAGAATTTGTGCATCTCAGCTCGTTTATATCGAAAACGTCGGACGGTCCTAATTGTTCCGGTATTGCATTTTTGTAACGCAAGGTATATTTCCTTTCGGAGGAGGTGACTTTCGTGTCGCTACACACGCCGTTATTACCGAATCCGATAGTGGAATGCAACGATGAGGATTGTTGTTTGATCTGCGAGTCGGTAGGCGATATCCCGTTCAGAACATGACGATTTATTCGTTCAAACAACGTGTCGGAATGCGTACTTGTCACAGAACGCATCGAGTCTCTACTCTCACTCCTGGCGACTCCGTTGCATTTGGCGGTGGATGTGCTGGGTTGACTGTGCAACTGATAAGAACGCAGGCCATGAGCACTGATGCCGAGGAGACTGTGATCGAGCTTGAATGTGAATTTGTCGTCTTTGTTAGTCGGCGACGTGCTCGGTTCGATATTGTCGCACGTTTCGGCCAGATTCTGATCAATCTCCTGCTCCAGAGCCCGTTGCCTGCGGGCAACCAGGCTCGGCAAGGTCGACAGCCCCAGTCCGCGAGCGGTGGAGTCCAAGTGGACGAGATTGTTGCAGCCGGGTCTGGCACTCAATAGATTCTTCAAGGCCGCGCTAGAACCCATTGAGATCATTTTATGCTTGGAATGAACGAGACTACGCAGCATCGGCACGGCCCCTAGGTCCCAAAGGAGACGTTGATCCTGAGGACACCGCGCGGACAGGTTCCAGAGTGCTCCGCAGGCATTGCTGACCACCGTCAGACTGGGTGATCTCAGCTGCTGTAGGAGAACTTGCAAACAGCCTCTCTCTCTCACGGTAGCTCGATAATCCTCTCGCACCGCTACGTGGCTCGATACATTTCTCAGAATACCGCCGGCGTTTTCGACGATCGCAAGCGTCTTAGATGGCGCCTTGTAACTTAGCATGTCCACGAGAAAGGCCAGCGCGCCGTCCACGGCGCAGATATCCACTTTGTTCGTGCTGCAGTGAGCCGACAAGTTCCACAGAGCGGACAGGATTGATTTGAGGGTGGATTCCTTGCGACCTTCCATGGCGGCTTTCATCAAGCCTGTCACCGCACCCACTTCTCTCAGAGTCTGCTTGCTGCTGCTGTCGGCGCGCCAGGACAAATTCCTCAGGACGCTGGCCGTTACTTGCCTGAGATCGTCGCTCGGACTTTTCAGTTGTGAAACTAACGCCTTCATGAATTCTTTGAAGGAGCAGAGCAGCGCTTTATTATTGCCGTCACCGAAGGTCAAGTTGGTCAACGCCATTCCCGCGTACCGTCTTAACGTGATGCAGTTCTGATCGTCGCTCTCGCTGCCATGGGCCAAGTGATCCATCTCGATGAGTTCCGCGACCGCGTGGAGGCCGCCCAGCTGACACATCGCGTGGCGATGGGCCTCGTCGAAGGATAATTTCATAAGCGCGGCTATTGTCGCCGCGGGATGTCCTCTCTCGAGGTCATCCGCTGACTGATCCCGTTCCAGGGACATCCTCAGACTCTGACAATAGTCACGCAGCTGCTCGAGGAATCGAAGCACCCGCGCCTCCCGGCGACCGGCTCTTTCGTCGCTCTTGGCGTGCACCACGTTGTGCAACGCCTGCATAGCTCTGTCTCGAGTGTCAGGACTCTGTCCGGGCGCATGGATCAGTTGTACCAGTAATGGCAAGCATCCGGATTGTCTCATCACTAAGCAGCTGTCTATAGAGGTGCTCATAGAGAGCAGAGTCGTGCTCATATCATCCCGGCCGTTCTTCTCGAGCATACCCAGGAGATTGTACACCACGTCTACCTTGGCACCTAATCGTCGATGGCCCTGCAGCTCCGCGGAGTTAGCCCCGAGAACCGCGGAGTTCGACGACGATGAGAAACTCATCACGCTGGCCACATCCTACGTGCAGACATAGATTTTCGTGCAATGTTTTCATTTGTCCAGATAACGCGCAAACAAATATCTAGAGAGATGTCCCGATTTCTCAGACATTTCTTTAGATTGCTCTTTAAATTGGAATGCCCTTTTCAAGTCCGGCGTTATTTGAGATCTACATACGTCGAGTGTTTGAGAACCATTGTTCTCCCAAAACTACCGGATGTCCTTTTAATCATCAAAAAAACAGGCGGTGGTTTCGCGACACCCTGTATGCCACGAGAAACGGCATGAATCACAATACTCCGTTATAATCGTTCAACTTACATTGTGTGTAGCGAGTGATGTGCTCTGCTGAGCCGGAAAGCCAATCTGTTGATTAGCCCATACATCTCTTCTGATGGGCCACGTTCCGCGATACGAAGATGGTAGCCTGTGGCTAGGCAGAAAAACACTATCCTGCTTAGCTTCTTCCTCGCTGCTGCCATCCTCATTGTAATGTTTACTCCTCCTCAGGTAGAACTATAACATGAAAGATTTTTCCTCTCGATTTCTGATCTCATTTCGCGCGCAAGAATAGATTTTTTTGCGACTTCGTCAACGCGATCTTTTCTTTCGCGACGGTTCCTGTATCTTCAAGATCGATAAAACAATACGATAAAGCCATTTTATGTTGATATATCGATGATGGTTCTTCTCGAAATATTTACTGGCGTGTATATAATATAAAAAAATATTATTCGTTAATTTCAACCGCAAAATAATTTCATTTATCGACATCTTAGCTTCGCTCAAACGTCCACGATTCAAAACAAGATTTTTTTTTACATCTGCGAATCGTCTATTCTCTCTGCGCTGGATAATAACATATACAAGAGGAAACGTGCCGCATCGCAGTTACAGCTTGAAATTTTCAACACGTGCGCAAGTGCGGATGAATAGGAAAGCGATGCAATACAGACGCATCGCGGAGGGTGACGACTTAAGGACGTTCTCTCGTCCTTATACTAGAGAAAATCGATTTTCTTAGGATTTCCTTAAAACTGAGAATATACGTTAATTTAGGTGTGCTTTATGCATGGTATAAATTTCAGTACCTCTTTCGGGATAAAAAATCAAGATACTGAGCCTCAAAGTTTCAACTTTTACTAATGAAAAGGTTTTCCAGGCCAAACGGTAAGAGATACGAGGTTGGCCAAGAGGACCAAAGTTGCTTCTCTCGTCGAGTTCTATAAGGAAAAAATGCCAAAACTAAAAAAATTAAATTTAAAATTTTTTTTTAAACTTTGAGGCTTAGTATCTTTATTTTTTATCCCGGAAGAGGTACTGAAATTTATACCACGCATAAAGCACACCTAAATTAACGTATATTCACAGTTTCAAGAAAATCCTAAGAAAATCGATTTTCTCTAGTATAAGGACGAGAGAACGTCCTTAAAGGGCTAGGCCCAGCGAAAGAGAAAGGACGGAGCGACCGCCGAGACTCGGGAGGGAGAGACGAAATGCGTGTATATGCGCGCCAAGAGGGAAAACGAACGAAAGAGAAGAGAACGCCGGTGGATGACAGTGGTGAGACAGAGACGAAAGTCGAGGGCTCCCCGTAAAATCAATACGGGATACGTTAGTGGAGGTGTATATACTCGTGCGCCACGAGCATAAGGCAATTCGTATGACAGTGGTTTTCAACCTTTGTTTCTCTCATGGAGACTTACTTTTGTCAGAAAAAAAGAACACGCGCGACCTCAAGAAAAATTACATTGCGATTTGACGCAGTTCTAATTTCTTGTCATTGAAATTATATTCGGAAATATGATAACATTCGCGTGTGCGAAATACGTGCGGGGAAAATTAAACTGAAAGATTAACTTTGTCCGACTGAACGCTTATGATGCTATCATTGACTTTTGCTATCATTCTTTTGGTTCTAAACGATTGAAGACGTTCTATGTTTAGCTTGAATCTTAATTGTTCTATAATTGAAATTTAGATCTTATTTAATTTATAAATAAATGTTGCGGGACTAGCAAAGTCTAAACGAAACAATTTAATAATTTAAAAAGGACAACACTTCGTCTTAAGCACACTAATGGTGCATTGCTGGTCCAACGACAATGGATTAATATTGATGTAACAAACAATATACCACGTAAACTATTCTAGCTATACAATTCGAAATGATGCATAACAAACACTAACGTCACGTCGCGTCACGACAACGAGCTTCACCCTTAAAAAACTCTTCACCAACGAATAAATTCAAAACACTTACATACGAATACAAATATACTCGGAATACTTTACGTACACACTATCACACACAAAAAAGGATCGTGCTCCGATAACAGACGAAAAAGGTGCTACCTCGGGACTCGGCGTTGACGAGCGTCGTTCGTCCTCCTCCTTGGTCTCCGGCTCCATAGCATCCTCTTTGCTGGTCTCAGCGACGAGAGGAGAATCCAGATAAATACGCGGCGGCCTCGGCGCTGCGGCATCGACGGCGGCGGCGGCGACGACGGGGTTGAACGACGCTGCTGCGGCGTCAGAGGCCGAGTCCAGCCTGCGCGATGCCAGGGGTGGCGGCGGCGACTGCCGTCCTCTCTGTGCGCTCCACGCGCCGGCGACGCCTTCCACCCCAATACCCGCCGCCGTCGCCGTCGCCGTCGCCGCCGCTACCGCCGACGAGCCGCACAACGACACGCGACCCTCCGTCGCGCGCAGTCTATCCCGGCGGGATTCCGCGTTCTCCTGGAAAAAAAAGAGAAAAAGGTGAATATGCGCATCAGCGCGGAAGCGAAAACGATGGTGAACCATAATATAGTGAGCATATAAGAGGAAAAGAGATTTTTCTGATCATTCCTGAAATTCGAAGCTTCATGAAAAAAAAGGATCAGTGCCAGAAATTAATTAATATATTAGGTACATATAAATCGGTGGAGTCTTTCTGTTATTTGAGAAATGGCGAATGGTAGAAATGGAAGGAGATTAGCATTATCATACTTGGTGATCCTAAAGCTGTCTGTAATACCTACACTCGTTTTTAACAATATTTGCTTCGTATAAAAATTCTACAACTTGATGTTACAAAATGAGGGTGCAGGTCCATTCAGTAGACATCAAGGAATATCATACCGTTTGTAGAATTAGGCTGAGACTCCAAACAAAAAAGTTAAACGAAAAGTACGATTACGTGAACGTAACATGTACGTACATTATCGTACTTTTCGTTTAATTTTTTTGTTTGGAGTCTCAGCCTAATTCTACAAACGGTATGATATTCCTTGATGTCTGCTGAATGGACCTGCACCCTCATTTTGTAACATCAAGTTGTAGAATTTTTATACGAAGGAAATATTGTTAAAAACGAGTATTACAGACAGCTTTAGGATCACCTTAAGCTGTAGCGCAATGCAATTAAACGCATCCGGCGCGCGCGTAATTAAGTGACTTGACAGGTCTTGACAGGTTTATTCACCAATAAATCGTTTAATTTAACGCATCGTTTTGATTTCGATTGGCTTGTATCGTTCGCGCACAATCTCCTCTTCTCCCGTTGAGTAAAAGTGTGCAAGCGCAATAATGATCGAAATCGTTATTTAGTTCCTTCAGCATATAGAAGTGCTAATATAGGATGTATTTAAAATGCACTGTATGTTTGTGCCATATTTCAATCTTAAAGTCAAGGTCAAGGTAACGCTTTATAAATATATCGCTCTATTGTGTCAAGGTAACGAGGAATTCCCGATTGTAATTTATCATTAGAACAACTTTCGTATAAATAATAAATCGTGAAACAGCGATGACCCGCGATACGTGCATTGGCGCTGCACGCGGTACACCGCGGCGTGCACCGTTAATTAGCGCGCTGCTCATCGTGATGATTGCTTGCGGGGGCGAAACGTTTTAACCCTTAACTAGCATGCGGGGGTGTCAAACACCCCAAAACAAATTTCGTCAAGTTTAGGCATCTTTCTCGGTCGGTTAATCTATGAATTTCGCATAAAATTAATTAATAACAATTTTTTTTTCATAACAAATTTATTTCAAGAATTTTTTTGAACCCTCAAAACTAAAAATTTCATAGTTTAGGCTAATGGGTATCATTCCAGTGTTTAATGTATGTACTTGATTTTTTTCAAGCCTATTGGAGCCTCCATTATTTCGCCGTACCCAACGTTCAAAGTGTACAACACCCCGTGTGCAGATAACGTTCGATCGCGGACGTGTGCTAGTTAAGGGTTAAGGCCATCGCACACAAAATGCATAGCTTAACATAAGCGTAGCATAAGACCGCTAAACCAATGAGCATCCAGCATATAAAGTCGCCATATCGATTTACATAAGATGTTCATTGGTCCAGCGGTCTTATGCTATGCTTATGCAGCCTATGCAATTTTGTGTGCGATAGCCCTTATCGCGCTGCAGTTTTGCATTCCACGCCAACTGCCAGAGATGCTTCAACGCATGCAAAAGACATTTAATCCAAAGACCAATGACGTATAGTCGTAATATATACATATTATATGTATAAGACAAGCAATCGTACATATCAATGTGTACATGTGTGGGGGTGCGCGTGCATGCTACACAATAATATTACTAAAAATATTTATCAAAGTTCTCAGTAAGCAAACTGGCCGCAGTATAATAACAGATTAGCAGCAGATTTGCTCAGATATCGCAACAGATCCGGTATTAATGTGTCCGCATTAAACTCGTGTTTTGTCGACAGTGCTTGCCGATATAATCTAACAGAAGATTGCCGGCAAACACCAAACAGAATCTGTCATTTCGCAAACATTTAAATGGAATATATCATATAACATATAAATGTTACGAAACGGCAGATTCTGTCAATTTCTGCAATCAATCTACTTATTATATTCTGTTAGCAGATTCTGTTATATATTTCTGTTGGTATTCTATCGACAAAATTTGTAGCAGACACTTTAAAAATCTGTTCTCAGATTTAGCTATCCAGATTATTTTAATCAAAAAGTCGTTGAGAAATTAATTTTGTAGATGTTATCTTAAGTTTACGCGTGACTCATGCATTCCTATGTACTACAGAGGTAACAAAATGGACTTCGATCAGATAATTCAATGTCGAAACTTTACTACCAATAGTACAGTACCGCGTCCAGTCTCGGATCTTTTTTTTAATTTAAACTATTTAAAGCTGCAGAACGTGCTATAGGTTGCTACTTGGATCCGGTTTAAATCAATGATAATTTCGATGGTATTTCCACTAGATCTTGCATGAAAATTAAATGGCAAGTAAAAACGAAAGTCGTCCCTTGAATCTGCGTCTCTTCGTAAGCGTAATTAGAGTGCGTTGAACGTAAATAAGCAAAAGTGACGCATCTTCGCTATTATTCGCAAATAGACACTTTCACCATTTTCTCCGGCGTTCAAATATCCGATAAAATCACGCGTGATTTTCCGAAACGGTAATACGCTTAAGATACAATAACTAAACTAGACTAACGAGACTGTCGATAGTAATTATATTACGGGTATAAAGCTGGTAAATTTATAGCTCTCGGTAACCGCTCGTCTATCACGTTTGCCACGCTTGCCGCCTGCTTTCGGGACGATGTGTACTTTGCGCATTGGAAAAATAATCTCTGTTCTCCACAACTAGACGATCATGTGATACGATCGAACGACCTGCTAAATCGTAAAGATCGGAAACTAACAGGACAAGGCGAGAATTCACTTATAGCTTTCACGGCGGCATCGTTCGTTTCCTTTCTCCCGCGAACTCATTAACCGTCGACCGGAAAACTTGCGATTCGTGATCGGAAAGATACGCACGTCTGATGCAAATAATGATTCGCGCTGCGCCCATCGGGAGTCGCGAGGCATGTCCAGATAACTGACGGATAGCGAAATAAGCCGCTTAATCATCTCGATTTACCTGTAAGTGTCTTACGTATTTACGCGTACAGCACAGGTAAGCGGAATTCGGCTTATTGAACCGCGCATCGTTGCGAAACGATGCGGGTGAGATAAGAGGGCCGACAGTTTAATGACGTCGTACGTGGTGAAGTGACTCAATTGCGATCGTGGAACAGATAGATAGCCGTTTTTACGGATAATGCTGTGCGCTCCTGTATATTATTATTATTTATTTCATCTGACCTAAAGTTATTATCGTGTTCTCGTGTAAACTGTATCATATTATATATTAATGATAGCCAGAAAAGCTACTGTGTCATTATATCAATTGTGAATCGCGAGAATTATCCATACGGAGTCGATATCATTTTCGAGGAAAAAATAATAATTCGAGATAAGTCATTAAACATACAAATTTTTATAGTTTAATTGTTATCTTAAGGCTCCTGGTTCCTGAGCCGAGAACTCTGCGACGACTACCCAGAAGCCTTAAGAAGTAACGACTAACGACATAATTATCGCTTTTGGAACAGGCGATGCACGAAAAGCAGTTCTGTGGGCCACGAATTTCATTTCTGACACGGCCAAGCGAGGAAGTGTATTTTAGTCACGAACGGTTTGTGTACGCGCATAAAGTACGCGCGAGCGCCTCACAGGCGTTTTCATGCTCGGAGATGTCTTTTTGTCATCGTCAACGTTATCTAAGACCGCGTGAAATAAGCGTGTTCGCGCTTCGAGAAATCTAAACTGCGACAAGTGTTACGTGTCGTGACCGCGTTGTTTCTCCTCATCTCGGTCTCGGCTGTAATCGTGGGAAATCGAGTGACGAAGCGGACGTATCATGTTACAAATTACCAACGTTTCCGGAGGATATACATTTTACTTGTCAAAAAATTTTCGCGAAATTTTTGTCCGAAGAAATTTTGTCACTCATGTACAATGTAAATAATTTCGAGCATTATATGCTGAAAGAGCTTACGAGAGAGATTATAATCTTATGCTTTAGTTATGCATACGTGTAATAAAATGATTTAAGCCGACGAGATACGTACTCGAAAAAATTTCAAATTGATGAGCCTTTTCGGAAAGCGATTTAGAGTTCAATATCGAAAAATAAGTAGAAAACAGAGCATGCCGATCAGTGATGCGAGAACGACGAAAGTAAATTTCCGGTTGGTGCTTCGGGAGGTGTCGCGATACGCCCCGTTTGCAAGGAGATCCGAGATCCGTGCCCGTTCGAATTATCCTAATTATTCGAATGTCCGAAGAGCTCAAGTGGCAAGTGCGAGCGTTGGACAAATTTTACATTGTTGTGGAGAGAGGACGTGCAATCTTCTTATAATCGAGAAATTTAAAGATCGAAACAAAGGAGGAGATTTTTTATCTTTGAATATTAGGATTAGTCCCAGAATAATATAAGTATTAGAAATTAATATTATATAATATTATGAACTCGTTTATATCAATGAATTTCTATTCCATTGCTTATACTATTATCGCTATTATAAACGTATACCTTTCGTCTATTCGACATACTATAAAACGTTGATCGATAGTCTCGAAAATCTATACGTATGTTTAGGATGATAAATCGATATATAAAAGATATATACGCCGTACGTCGATGCTGTCGTTTGAGAATTGACATTTCAATGGCGACGACCTACTTCACGTTCCGCTCAGACGTTAAAACGCTTCACCTTAGATTAATCACCTTTTCACCTCGATGCGAATCGCCGAAATCCTCGGCAAATCGCGCGCTAGCCGAACAGTTGGCAGCTGATAATCGCCACGTCGTCTGCTGCGTCTCTTCCTCCCGTATGCCGATTCTCCGCTCCTTGTCGAAGACGTCGACGGCAGCAGCGACAGTGCCGCGGCTCTCCATAATCAGTCTCTGTCGATTTTTCTCCGTTTTGACGATCTTCTGATTTTGCGAGGCGGACGCGAACTGGCCGGTGCGGGGAAGCGGGATCATCGTCGCGGTTGGTTTACCACGGTTACGAGGATCTAGCTCGCCGCCGCCGCCTCTCGGGGTCTCTCGGTGTCCTGGAGCACTTCCGCCGCTACCGCATCCCCTTCCTTCACCTCCTGCGTCTCCGCTTCTCGACAGCTGGTCGCGATTTTCGCCCGGCATCTCTCGCTGCGTCTCGAATTCAGTCTCATGGAACATTCACTCGTTTAGGGATCATCCGTCGGCTCCGATATCGACGTGAAACGCGCATTAAAAAATTGATCGAACACTCTCTTGAACAAGTGGCGCTCCTTTCTTTCTCTATCTCTCTTCTCTGGAAAGATCTGTCCCGCTATCGATCCTATCGAGACGAGAGCGGACGGCTGCTCGTCCCGTAGCCCCCGTAGGAGAGCCGACGACAACACACTGATTATCACTGATTACTCGTCGATCCGATCGGCACCGATTCGTCGAATTCCATGATAACTTGGGAGGTGCGTATATAATTCCTCCCGGACACGCACCGTGCGGACCGTTTCTTCTAGCGACAACGGCTTGGAGGCGACGGCGACGACGGCTCCATCGTGTACCATCGGACGTCGCGAGGGCACGGGACGCATGCGTTGAACCAAAGATTTTCAAAATGTCCCTCTGGCATTTCAGCCGCCACCACCGCCACCGCGATCCACAAGGATCCTCGACACGCCGCACCCTCCCTCCTCTTCCTCCCGTCTTCACCCTTCGATGCGTCGTGCGAGTTGCCGCAAGTGCAATTAGTCGCGCGTTCTAATCAAGTGCATCGCATCTTGTCCTTCCGTCGCCGTGCCGCGCCACCCGCGCCGCGCCGGAGAGTATCTTCTCTTCGTCCCTGAGACATGGCACCGCGCGATAATCAATAGCTTTAAGATCACGTGGTCCGGGTGAAAAATGTCCTCACGTGATGCCACCGTTTTCGAAAACTAATAATACGTTTCAACATGTGCAATTCTGTAATAGAGATTTTCATCTTTTTGACCATGATTCATCAATTCGATCCGGCAGATATATATCAGTCAAAACAGTTGGGGTGATTAATCATTTTCACGTCGCATTCGAAGGCAGGTGGAATTCACGCAGTGGAATACCTTTTCACGATTTTTATTAATATAATTCTCTCATAGAACGCGTGTGTATATGTGCAACGATCGCATAGACACGTGACAAATGTTATTTGGAATTATTTCAATATTGTGCACTCTTCACAATCGTTGCTTGCTACAATCCTAGAAGATACGAATAGAAACTGGCACGAGTTTCGCGGACAACCGCGGGACAACATTCAATTTCAGTATGATCGGCGTGCATTCAGCTGACAGCAGTTGATTGTAGCGAGCATACTCGCGAGAGGCGAAGGAGTTTTATCCGATTCTCTCTTCTCCGATCAGACGAAGATGAGAAAATCTGCCGCGCGCGTTTCCGAGACTTCGGCGCGAACACTTGCCGTCGCGAGGTTCACCGCTCTGCTCCGAATCGCGAAAGACTTTGACTTCCCTTCCCCTTCGCGTTTGATCCATCACCCCCATGATATATCGCACGTGTCAACGTCTCGCCGTTGCCATTTATAGGTAGTTGTATACGCAGCTGCCCGCTCGCGCGGCCCACACGCACGATGTCTCACGTCGCGTCGTGCATTTCGCAAACTCGTGGAGAGCCGTAACGCGACTGTGCGACACGTGCGTGTCGTTAACGGGCACTCGTGTACTCGCGCGTCACGCTTCTTTCGCGAATGGCTTTCCCTCGGAAGTCAGTTATCGCGTTCCCTTCGATACGCGGATAACCATCGGGATCGATCGGATCCGGAATCGCCGGATGATGAACTGGCGCGACGCCGCGCCGCGTATACACTCCCTCCTTGTTCCCGATTGCGACGGAACACGCTTTGCGTTAACCGGAACGGCGCCGCGGCGTGCTCAATCAATCCTCTGTCTTAATCTTTTTGCCCTTCGCAAGGCAAAGAACGGTATTCCTCGTCGATTCATCGTCTTAAAAGAAGCAAGAAGATATGCGGAAAACGTATCAGGAAAAATATACACGTTGATAAACTACTTCTATTTTTCATGTAGAATCGCAGTTTAGATTTCGATAAATAATTGCTAAGTGGAACTAATGAATTCCAATTATTGGAATAGTTTAGCGCTAAGTAAATAGTTCTAGATAAATTAACCCCAATTTGCCATATTTAGCATTGAGTATCTAGTTAAAAATACGAGTCTGAACAATTTTATAAATAATGATAAGTTTTTACTCAACGCGAGAAGCAATTCAACGCGTGGTAGAGCGCAATTAAAGGGAAATCGACGGCTTCGTTGGAAGATTTCGTGACCCACAGGAAGAGACGGAAAGGAGAAACGCGTACAAAGAAAACCGGCAGTTTCGATCGAGGAAAGATCGAGGAAACTTATACTCTTCGATCGCACATGACGCGCACACACTCACGATCAGCCGGCCGTGTCTCGTGTCTCGCTTCGACTTTTCAGATGCGTTGAAACGTAGATTAGATATCGAGAACTAGCCGCGGCGTGGCGACCGATTTCATCCTCGACTGGATCGTCCGGATTGCGAGTGAAACGATTTCTTCCGTCGCGAGGCGATCCATCGTCGGCGCGCGAGATGAAGCGGAAACTAGAGCGCGAAAAAGGTCCAGAAGCTCCTCGCCGTTAACGAGGCTGCACTGCGTGCTGCGTTGACTTCTGGAGGCGCACGGACAGCGGAGCGGCCGCTGCACGAGAGGAGAGTGTTGGAGCGGTTGAAATAAACTGTGTAGGTTAGGGGATCGAGAAACAGCTGGGCTCGGTCTGGGCTGCTGGCTGCTGCACTGTCGCTGACGACGCTGACTCACTCGATCTATCCCCCCTTTTCTTGCCGGCTTGCTCCGCTGACTCCGCTCTCTCGCTCTCGCTCCTGCTTCCGTCCGTCTCTCCGAGCTCGGCTTCGTGGTAATCGCCTCTCTCTATCCTCCTTCGCTCTTTCTCTTTCTAGTCTACGACCATCTTTTCTTCTCACTATCTAATTAGAAAGACGTCTGTCTCCGCCGCCGAGTCTTTCCTTCGCCGAGGGAATACACTTTCCAACGCTTGACGTTTCTAGATTAGTTCCAGATTAAATGACAAATTGTTTATTAGTACTCAACAACTCAGAGGAGCTTAACTCGCGAGGCGCTCCGCTTACTATATATGTATACATATGTACATACGTCTGGACATGAATCTGTGATTTATGCTTCTTGTTATGTCTTCTCCCGTCTGGGAGAATATCTCTCACCGCGATTCGGAGCTTTGCCGCAATTTAATGAGAAATTCATCGCTCTCGAGATGCCTCAACTTTATTTCGTACAAAAGATTGCTTCTCTGCTTTTTCAAACATTTACACTTGGACAAGTAATCTATGTACCACGTACACAATGTTAAACAGATCTCGATGCATATCTCATATTGAAACAACAAAAGAACAAATCTAAAAATATTCTTCCTCCATTTCTCAGCTACGAAATAATCGTAGGGATGCCCAAGTAGGTACCGATTAATTTAATCAATAGCCTCGTAATCACAAGCATTCTTGTACAATGTTTCCATCAATATCTTAATAAATTGCCGACAAATTATAATTATCCGATCATCCGTGTCTCCGCGGATTTTACACTCCGTTCTACAACAAATTACCATGTTCTTCGTGGAGATTATCAACGAGCTTTTCTTCAATATACCTGATTATCGCCGGAGTCCTTCCTTTCACTAGTCGCTCCTATCTCTATAGCGGACTACCGTCGAGGGGTTCTCTTCGCGTCTATATCTAATCAGGAAACCGCGGGATTCCGCTTCTCCTCTTCAACGATCACGCATTCCGTTAACCGAATAAACCTTCATTGCTGTTAGGTGGATAACAATCTCACCCTTTCGACGAGAAAGTTTCTAATTGATGTAAGAGGAAGAGACATGAAAGTGACTCCGGAGCCGAATGGTAATTAATGAAATTCGTGTGGGAGATTAATATGTACATTGCATTTCCGATATGTGAGCCGATATGCGTATAGGACGATGAAAACTGTCAATAATCTGCTTTGTGAGTCGCTTGCAAAAAGTTGCTGCACAATATCGCGTGTAGTGCGCGAGAATGTGTGAAAGATAAACGTCACATATTTTATAAACCTACACCGCGATACGCAACACACGGGACTTCCTAGCCGCGAAATAAAAACCAAAGTATGCAGAGATTGCGTTTATACGCATTGGCGTAAGCTTATACTTAAATTTTGTAAGATCAATATATTGAAAATTTAATGCAACATATCGAAAAGTTTGTAAAGCACGAGATGCACGAGACGACGTCTCTGATTGTCTCATTTTATTTATCTTGTTATACATCGCCTCACTCGCAGAAATTCTATAAAGATACTAATATCCGCACTGTTCCCGATTCGATCGTTATTGCGTGCATACAATGGTACCTATAATTTATATTATGCAAAATACGGCTGCTGAGAGTAGATTATATATTTCCGTAGATAATATCTCCGATATCGTACAATATATTATCATTTCTCTAATCGTTTTTTGGCAGTCAAAAAATTCCCGAAATATTCCCGCAAGAATCCCGAAAGCGTAAATTAGTTACGTAGCACGAATTTTTGCATACGCAGCAGGGAACGGGGGCGCGATCTGTCGTGCCCCGCGGTGTGATATATTTTAGCCATTTCGTGGGAACGAAGAGGACCCTGATCAATAACACGCAGCGGTAGCAGCGGGGTGATGGTGGTGTGTGGTGGCGGCAACCCCACCGATAATTCCCCCCATAGACGTGGCGCATGCTCGCGAATTAAATTCCGCCCCCTTTGGTAATTTCATCGTGCTTCGGTTTCTCTCGCGCGAGAGAGAAAGAGAGCGAGAGAGAAGAGGGGAGGGGAGGGAGAGAAAAAAAATGCGCCGCGCGCAGAGCCACGTGTGCAGACGGATTGCGTATAATCCGGCGACCTTGAACGCGCGAACCTGGACTTTTATGCAGCGGATATTGGGCACGACGCGGAGTAAAACTGCACGACGGATTTATCGAATGAAGAAACGAACTCGGGTGCTCGCGCATAGTGCTGCTTTCATTGCAGCAGAATTTAAAAGGAAAATTGAACAGCACAGGCGCTAGATCGGAGATTCTTTCTCAATGAGTTAAGATTTTATGAAATTACATATTAAATAAACATTGTTTTCTTTATGGTTGACTCTTATCGGTGATGCGTTAGTTAGACGAATCGAATTATACCTATAATTATATCTGTAAAATTGTATCTTTAAAATTGCGCGTTTGTTACGCCATGCACTATGCAAAGTTTGCGATGCTTTAAAAGATCAAGAGACACAGTAGTGTCTTGTGCCAAGTATACGCGAAGCGAGACCGCACCGTGACTCTTTTACGCGACGCGACGAGTTATACGAGCACTCGATATTATTAGATCTCAATAACCGCTCAACTGATCAAGTTCTAAGTAGACCCACGCGATAGCTTGGGTTTTAATTATGTAATAAGTGTTTTTATTTTTCCGCTATCTATCAACGTGGGTACATTTGTTTCGTGTAACTTAGAATTACAAGATGGAATTTAGTGGCGATTATATGTACTGCAGGTCAGGACCGAGACAACGTAGTACGGATGCTACGTATTATCTTGTTCGTCACTTCAGCGTATTATGGTTATTAATGTTAGCGCTGTACGATGCATGCACTGCTGATAAATGCATTACTTTGCACGTACAAAAGAAATAATTTACAAAGGAAATGTGTGAATTATTTGAACAAAATTGATGTCAATTTAAAATTTAATAATTGAAATGCTTTTAATTTTCTTGCAGAAATACATCTGTCAGCTCGAAATTAAAGCGATTGGCGTGCGACGCGACGCGACGAATGGAATAAAAGCGAAGGTAAAAGAATAAATTAGTCGTACACGCGCAACACCCAGAATTTTCAACCAGATGGGGCCGACATATTAAACGTCGTCACCTGTCGAGCAAGTCGATCTTTGCAGCCGGATTCGTGCATCGATCAGGTGCAGCATCGCTTACCTGCAATATTATCGGGTGACGGTCGCGACTTCGCCAAGCCAGAAGCCGGCTGGTGAGTTCGTCCGATCGAGCGCTCTCGGTAGATTCCAAATCGCGACGATATCGCGGCCGAAATCTCAGATTGCTGCAACAATGTGATAACATCGTCGATGCATTAGTCATCGCATTTCGTGACAAGCGCTATTCGCGGAATGTGTCTATTAATAGAATGCTGAGCGAAGAGGATGTATGTATGTATGTGCTACACGCGGATAGTAGCCAAATCGGTCCCACGACAATCGGTTATGTGACTCTGATAATACAAATGATATTATTATACACGTATTACGTACAGGATGTGTTGGAAGATAAAGTCAGTTGGCGCGCAGATGATAGAAGGTCGTTGTACAAAAATGACAAAATCTTCTGTAATTACATATTGGAAATACGCGTAAATATTATAATTTGTTATAAAATTATGAACTTTCCCAAAAGTGTGATATCTCCCATCACCTTGTTTCTCTTGCTTCTTACAATCTGTGCAAACGATAGTGCATGTAAAAGGACCCTATCTTATACGCGCATAAGATTTACCGCGATTCATTCGCAAAGTGCAAGCCGACGAGAGCTCCACACGTTCGCGCAAAGATAAAAGAGAATGACATCACGTGCACTTATACGTTGCGCAAATGGAATTCCTCTTACGCTGCTTTCTCCGCAGCTTCCGTCCAACGTGATGGCTCTTTTTCTCTTTGTCGTTTTTGAACCGCGGACTTCTTTGAAAGAATGAACGAAAGCTGCGAATTTCCGTCAAAACGAGATACAGAAAGATACATAAGGAATTCTGCATGCATACATTTTTCTCCTGACTGCTGCCAACCTTCGGTTGGCGAAAACGAGGGAGTATGCGTTTTATTTTGATGCGTTAGAAACGTTTTTCTCTGCACAATATGTTCTTCCTTTTTTTTATTTTTCGTATAAAATACTATATTTATGACACGCGTTTTTCGCAAAAAAAAGTTTTTTTGATTTAAAATGATACTTACTTGCATTCAGCAAGGGGCTTCTGTCCTGTCTCGATTTCCTGCGTTTTATCGCAATGCCGTATCACGTTATCCGCCAAGAGTTTCCCTGCAACACGAGATCATATCATAAAGATAACATATACGAGACAAAGTTTGTTCTTGCGTAAGTTCAATCTGACAAGCATTCGTAAAAATCGAGATAAAAATAAATATTTAAATTTCAAAATTTTTTTGTACAGGTCAACGTTCATTCACGTGATCGCCCTTTTATTAAGATAAAAAAAAAAAAAACACAGAAGCTGAAAAGAAGAGATTGATACTTTTCTGGCCGTTAGGCTTCTGCGTCGCTGTTCATCTTTCCGTTGATGACTTTCTCAAAAATAACCATGTGCCCGCGGAGAAAAGTAAACTGTGAAAGAACGAAATACGAAGCGTAGCCATTTACGCATAGCAAGAAGAAATCTGACAGAACAAAAAATGAGCCGTCGCTCTGTCTTACTTTTTCTATCTAGTAAATTAAAATTTCGTACATATTTTCATAATGAAATAGCTATGGCGAAATATTGTCGCGTATATAACTAAATGTATTGTGTATAATTAGAAAAATGTCGAAAAACATGAAGATATCATATTTGGTATTTCAGAACAAGAAGTAAATTTACGAGAATGTCTCTCGAAAGAAATTTTTAACATATCACTAACAATAAGATAACTAAAAATGTTTAAAAAATTTCGTTTTTTCTAGACAAACCGTCTCTATTTGTAACATGCGCGTTTTAAAAGCAAAATCAAAATTCAATCTTAATGATAAAAGCAATATAAGTAATAAAGTACGTAAAACAATATCAAATATGTAAAAAATATATTGTACTGTATTTATGTAAATATAAATAAATATAATAAAATCAAACAAAGGATCTCTCTTAGACATATGATCATTAACTATAATATCCACTTATCTCTATCTTATTAAGACTGCTATCGTCCGTGTATCATATGCAAAAGTCAATGGAGCATTTATACTATAAATCAATGCCAAAAAGGGTAAATATGTGATACGTTTGCACGCTGTATAAACTAAACGTAAGGAACTGAAAGAAAAGGAACTAAATAAAATTATCACTGACTATTGCAAGAAGAAACGTGATAAAATAAACAATAGTGATAAGAGCGAGCGGAAAAAGAGCTTCGATGGAAAGAACTTTGATGCAAAATGTCACATTGAGGAAGATATTGTCGTAATAAATTTTTCTCGTGAATGACACTTACTCAGGAAATCCATCGTGCACTTTCTTGAGGATGTTTGACGCAAGCAATAATATAAAACAATAAAAATGCTCCTCCTATTTTAACAGTCTTAAAATAATATTCGCGTAACCTCATCGACCGTCTTAATCGCGAGGTTTTGTGACGCAGGAAACGAAGCCGAGCCGACGTTTCGTAACTTCGTGCGGAACTTCCTGCTTGAAAATAAACTCGCATGCACCCACGCAAGCTCCCCAGAGATCTATCGCGCACCGAATTTATTTTGAATTTTGATAGATCGCCGTCATTTCGCAACTATTCCTAGCGTGCGAACGTTGCAAAGGAGTAGAATGTTGCACAACGGGCTGAAGCTTGTCGAGCAAAACGCGATACGCGCTGTTTGCCGAAGACTCGCAAACTGATGGGTACGAAGCTGCCGCATATGATATTTATGATGTAAACGTTAAATGCAATGTTAATTACCTAATGTAAGTTTTTACGTGATCTTATTGTAGGGAAATTAGCGATGTGAGATGTACTGCTGTTATACATATTTAAAAATTTAAATTAAGTTAGTAGTAACTTTATTATTCATTAGTCTTACATATAAATATAAATCATTATTATTAATTGTATTTATTGTATACATACAAGAATTTTTACAGTTACACATTATTTGTTTTTTATTTTAATTACACCCTAACGCGTATGTAATTCTTTTTTCTCTGACGTTACATCGTTAGAACATTGTCCGGAACTATCGCGAATATCGAGTATCACGGATATCACCGAATGTCATGAGAGATAAATAGAGTTTTGCGATCGCATTGATTTTTACCATTGCAAAATATACACAAGGGATAACGACTAACGATATTGCGATGCAAAACGAGCATTCGAAGCTCGCTCGAGGCGGATGAAACAGAATTGGCAAGTGACAGTTGAAACAGCGCTGGAAAGAGAACCGGTGAACTTTCGTTCCAAGGTGTTAAGGCACTTTTACTTTTGTTTCAATACGACAAGGATTCTCCGCGACTTGTCGCACTTCCCTTTGGTCCGCCTCGTTACAAAGTGCTTTGGCATCTAGATGGCATCGGTCCAACCATTGCCTATCTTACGAATCTACAGACGCCAGACGCCACTTGCCAGACGTGTTTGCGCCAGGATCGTCCGTGAAAGTTTAAATCGGATCTTACTGGCGACCCGTTCGTCTAACATCGATAACCGAGTCCGAAAAACGAGAATAAACGTGAATGTTATCAGAAATCTCCGAAAATAAACCCGTCTGCTCTGACAATAGCTCGATAAATACTTGTAAAACTTTCAGACGAATTTTGCGGCGTATTATATCATGCGATCTTTTGATCGCACTTGAATGGTACTAAATTTTCTCTAAATGTATGTCTATAATATCGCGGATGTTTTATTATTCTGTGATGATTTATACAATATTTTACGACGCACATAAGATATGCACAATGCAGCGGGCACGAGTTCGTATTATCGCTTATTTCTAGCTTTTTGCCGGACGCTCATTTGCATCCTAACAGTTAAGACTATTGGCGCGGACATAAGGTTCAACGAGAGTTCAATGCACTAGTTGTAATGTCATATATTAGTATAGTTATCTCAAGACCGGACTAAGACGTAGCCAACTATAACCCTAGTCGAGGTCGATGCATCACCAAACGAGGCTTACCTATATAACTAATCGATAAAACCTTCACATTCTATGGAGTTCTTACTCTTCGAAGAGACGATTTCTTATCACTTCGTTTAATTATTTTTGCATACGTTTCTATTTTAGCATTTAATTACATTATGTTACTTTTCATTTCGCTTAAAGATTATGAGATCGCCAAGAGTGAAATATTGTCTTACCCTTCTCGTAGTTCTTCCGAATGAAGGAGAAGTTGTGATTCACGTCCGGTGGATCGGCGTTGTCGACGAGATCACAGGATAATTGACGTTGCAGAAGGATCGTTTCGTGAGTGAGCTCACGGACCTGGATGAGAAGTTCCTCATAGCTCGAAACTGGAAGCGTCATCGTTGTGCTTTCCGTATTTCACCGCGCCCCTGCGCACGAGTCTTGCTCGTACAGCCATTCGACTTTAATTCTGCAACTCAAGTGAAATATTCATGTGGCGAACGCGGGCGAATAGGATACAAAATTGATTAGATCGGCGGTGCCATTCGTATCGCGTTAGCATGAGAAACACTCGTTGGAAAATAAGAGAAATCTATTTTAATTATCGTAGCGCGGCAAAGGAATAAAATATGTATCTTTTAGCAATTCGGATAATTTGTCGAAGTTAGTTATTGATCACGGGGATACGCTTATGAGGGATAAATGACCGCGATGTGACAAATTGCCTAATTATAATGCTGTGTCGGACAATATGCTGAATATGCAGATGTTTTCCAGACGCTCGAATAAAAATCGGAGTGGCACGTTTTTAATCTTATGTGATGTCTCACGTGTGCGCGTTTGTTACGGCGCGCACGAAAGCTGTTTCATTATATTGAAGAACAGACGTTCTCACCATATTTAGCGCGCTTTAAATAATTTTCGCAGATGAAGATCCTCGAGAGAATATCGTTGCGAAAGAATGGGAATTTCCGAGATGAAGATTTGAGATATATGCGAGCAGCTTTCGGGAAATTTACGTTCGTGCAACGTTGAGCGTTTTCATTTTCAGTTACCAGTAACGCAAAAAGAAGAAGTTGAAGAAATAAGGATTATTTTATGTATACTTTATATACTTTACTTATATTATTATATTATTACTTATATTATATACTTATATACTTATATTATTACGTATTTACCTCTGTGAGCCTAGCATTCCCACCACTAAAGAAAAGTTCGGGTATACGGCATAATTTAGTGCTAATTTATTGTTCGTATTTGATGGTGCGTATTTGATTAGTGTGCGTGAAGTCCGTGTAGCTTTCTCAAAAACTCATTATTTGAATAAATACGAAATTTTTAAGGATTTTTTGCAAGCAGCATATGTACTATAAGACACGACGTTATCGAGTCTCGCTATCCAATTCTATCGAAATCGCAACGCTCGAGATAAGGATCTAGGCCTTTGAGCGCGACGCAATTCCCCTCCGAGTGGTGTTGCGAATTTATGTGTGTGTATATATATATATATATATATGTGCAATGTGAAGAGTATTGCGCTCTCTTTTCGCGTCCAAAGGAGCTTTTGTTGGATGCAGTGGAAGGAAACATTGCACTCGTTCTCTCCTGGGACATTCGAGACTCTTCCATCTGGTGGTATTCGCGTTTACACGGACTCGATAGTCCGAAGTGCATATGTAATACACATAATACATATGCCGTGCATCGCCTATCTCAAGAGTGTATATTATGAACACTGTGTGTTGCAACGAGTGATATGCTCGATCGATTGTGAGAGAGCTAAAGCCCCTTGCACAATGCCAGGCAACAGGCAATAGGAACAGGAAATAACCAAAAAATCGTTCATTACAACCTAAAAAATTCGAATGCTATGATTGGTTGGCAACAGGCAATAGGCACAGAATTTCCAACGTGACGGAAACTCTGTGTCTATTGCCTGTGTCACTGTTTATTCTGCATTTATACATAATTTCTGATTTCTATTCCCGGTTCCTATTGCTTGTTGCCTAGCATTGTGCAAGGGGCTTAAAATGTACACACACACGCTTGACACACTTGTGAGTGCATATTGTGCACACCCCGAGTGTTTCAGGAGCAGCTCCGCAAAAATACAAAATTTGCAATATAAATTCACATTATTATTCGCATCTATTTATGTAAACCTATAGTGAATTGTATCGGAAGATAAACAGTAAAATTAATGTTCTTTTTCTTTCAATTGAATAAATGCCATTTTGCTAATAGATAATTCTTTTACAAAATTACGTTAGCAAGTATTTTATTAACACGGTTTAATTTTCTCAAAACTCATCGTTTAAATAGACACAGAATTTCTTAAGCGTCCCGAACGAAAGAAAGTGTACATTTACATCGTACATTCGAGCAAGCGTTACGTTTTCATGCAGTAATCTTGTAGGGAAAAATACGGACGAGGGTGAAGAGAACTAAGATCGCTGGCAGGAACGAAAGAGAACAGGGATAGCAAGGGGACTTTCGCCTTTACCTTGTCTTATGCTTCATGGTCGACGTAATCCGGTTCCGACGTTGCGTCGTTGCTACGTGAGTCATGAACGCAAACATCAAGACCCTTCGTGGCCAAAATTGAGTAATCCGTAATACTGCGGTAATTTTTCAATCGATTTTCACGTTGCGCAAATATAACGAGGTATCGGAAGTATGTACATGTTGTAAGGGATCGACAAACAACGAAAATTCATAATTTATATTAAATCCATAATACTCCATAAATAAATAGATTACTATCGTTTTCTTAGGTCGGTATTCATAGTCAGATCTTATTTCAAGACCGTCTTAAGTAATGTCGACACTAAAATACGGCTCTGTGATTGGCTTATGACATCTTAAGATAGTACGATGGTCTTAAATATAAGAATCGACTATGAATACCGGGCAATCTTTGGGGCAATCTAACTTGTAACTCGCAGAATAGCGAAACAAATGGCCAGCTACTAATTTGAGTTATCTCAGACTTCTATAGTTTTATCTGTTTTATCAAATGATAATATCTAGCTGATTTCATTATTTTTAATACGGCGTGTAGTAGAACTGAATAGAATGAGTCAACTAATACTATAATTAAGTTAGAGATTTAATCGAATTTTTTTTCTCATTTTTTTATAGGTATTTTGCTCTTAATGAGCGCAGTTTTGTAGTCCTCTTTAGATTTCTCGCGATTTGACGTTACGTTACTTATTTTTCCGTTACGTCTTTCCAGAAACTATGACAAATTATTTAACGGTACTACAACAAGATATTAATCATCATTCACTATGAGTGGCAAAGCGCTAATTATCTACTATTATGCGAAAACGTAGATTTTAATAAAACAGATTGCAAAAATAACCACACATTTCAAATAGTTCCTAATAAAGCATCCATTGATGATATTTTTAAAGGCGAGAAGGAGCGTTCGAAACATGTCAGGTATTTCGGTTATATTTGGACTTGTTTGGACTTGTCGCGAACGGCACGCGTTTCCTCGAGAATCCATAAAAACGAATTGGCAATTTGGTCAGTGAGCCTCACGCTAATTATAGTCACGAAGGTTTCGCCGAAGATGGAAAAGCCTTGACGAGAATGCCGATTGGTTTGTACAGAATCGCCATAAAAGTGCAAAGCCTGATATACAATTTGCATCTGACGGACTATGAAGAAAGGGGGGGGTATAAAGGGATTATGTCTGTTTACGGAATCCCACTGTGTCCGTTAGAATCACAAAACCGCGACAAATAATGCGCTTTTACGATGCACACGTTACAATGTATATAGTATGGCATCGTCACGTACGTGTATTATTAAAATAACAATTAATAATTTTCCTAAAATAGAAGAGGCTAAAAAATATGATTGTACGAATTTTCGATCAGCATCTTATCTTTCGGTATTTTTTGTGACGAAGCGCCCTAGAAAAATCGCGTAAAAATTAATTTTACAATCTTTGGACGAAAAGACAGAAAAATGCCGTGTACGGTGCTCGATGGGCATTAACAGTCCAGAATCTTGCGTTTCCATCTCCCTTGCGTGTCTCGACTCGCGTCGGCAGCTTCTTCCGCTTCTATACGAACGCGGAAGCGCTCTGCTTGACGTAAGTACGTGCACGCGTATACATTGCGTCTTGCGGGAAATAGAAACCCAATACACGGTAATTTCAAAACTAGAAGATACTTCGGAGTGCTTTATCGCGTCATGGGAATTGAGAATCGCGCGACGACAATTCGAACGACTCGAAGGATGGCAACGATTTTTTATCGGATTGTGACCGGACCGTGACCTAACCGAGAATTGACCTTAAATCGTGTGCGTTTCACGAGCACGGTCAGGATAAACGAGAAAAAAACGATGCGGAATTCACTCGCGACCTAGATTTTCCTTGCCTATGTTGTCTTGCTACTTGCTACTCCTTTGGCTTCTTTCTTCTTATAAAGCACGCGCATGTTTTCTGTCTTCGTTCCGATGTACCACTTATTCGATACACGTTTGACGAACTGACAATCACTCGACAAACACATGACTTTTTTTTCCTGTTGCGTATCTACATCACGTGAAATTTATGCGTTTAAAGGCTGCGTTAACTTTCTCGTCATAAACAAAATGTTTCGTTGCTCCATTATCATGATGAAGAAAAGGCTTTTTCGGACTTTTTGTATGGCTTTACACAGCTTCATTTATTATAAATTTATCTTTATTTTTCTGGAAAATGGTGTATGGTAAGTATGTTAAATTCAACAAATAAATGTGAGAAACAGAGTGTGTGAAAAATTAAGACAATTATATTTTAAGATATGTTTTTAGAGCGTGGTTGCTGTGAATTCATATCGTTCGCTTTTTATAGATTTCACCGTCGCATTTTAGATAGCATCGTAATAATCATTGTTCCGATTCTACCTACTTTCACGAAATTCTACAGGTTAGAACACAGACGTTGTGCAGGATAATCGTAACGTTTACGTCCGGTATTTATGTACGGATATTGTTAAAAAGAACGGAATTCATGCAAAGTTCATGCTACACAATGTTAAATATCTTTTGTTATTAATTCTCGACGTGGCTTTCCTGAAATACGTATGCACGCGCAACCTAATTATGCATACGTTATTAATATTGCGCGAGAAGAGAGAATAATGGAATTGCTCATTATAATAAAATATGAATATCTGCGAACGTTATTATTCAGCTGTCGCATCCAAACGTGTCCTGCCGGAACAATAACAACCGTAAAAATTTTACAATTCGGTCCGCATACCACATGCAATTATCTCACATAGAAGAAATTAACTAATTAACTCTTGTGTGGTAAATTGTCTGAATGAGAAATAAAACGAATAAATCGTTTTGAGAATGCGAGTCTTTCTCTTATTCCGATTCAGATCCGACATAAAGAACAATCATCTCTAAGAATCTGGAATAAATCGACCACGATTTCTCTTCCTCTCCCTCTTTCCCATCCCTTCAACCCTCTCCTCCTTCTCTCCCTCCCGCGGGCCATGATTTCGCGATTTTGTTTAACGAATTCACCGTGATATTAATTCGTGATATTAATTGTGCGCGCTTTCACGGCCGCGGCGAATTGCGGCCATATATCATAAACGAATGATTCCACGCATCCATACAAATGCCACAGAAGCGCGCGCTTCTCCGTGAAAATGAAGGCGTATAGCGGCACCGCGTGCAGCGCGCCTGCATCGCACGTGATCCGGAACCAGTCTCTGGACTGCGAAGAGGAAGAAGAAACAGGTGCATGGGCGCGAGCGCGAATCTAAATTGGCTTCAAACTTCTTTTGAAGGATTCCTCTCTTATTTCCGCGCCGGAAAAACCACAGGAAGAGAGACGACAACGGATTTTCACTATCCACGTCTTCCACGGCCGGCTTTTAAAGTATCAAACGTATTATTCTTCTTTCGCGCCAAACAATTCCACGGATGAACCACGGTAGACCATGATGGATGAGTAATGAGTTTCAAATAGCTCAAGATTTCTGTCAAAAATTGACATGTTGAAAATTAAATCACGATTCTGATGGAAACAAAAAGAAACTGCCAGCAATATTCGCATAACGAAAGCATCGGATTAACTTATCCTTACTTTTTTGCATCTGATCGCTAGAATTCTTTTTGAAATCTATCGAAAACTTTCTTTAGAGAGAGAGGTCATTAATTATATCTTTGCGGAGACAGTAGCCAGCAATTATGCGCCAGGCCGTTGACTCGTCGTTGTTGGCCGTTCGATGTCATATCCCGATGGAAGCTAAATCGTCGTTTGTCGAACGTTAAAATCGATCACGGTAACATATTATACATGCCGACTCACGTGAGCAACGAGGCCAGATAATCCGCTTTTACGCACTTATTCTTGCCGCCTGTCACATTACGTAGAATTTATCAATGCACGAGGAGCATTTATTTACGACCGGGCCGTAAGGCACCCGCTAACAGTCGCCTCATTGCGATTTTCGTGGAATTTTTCTAATCTTATTGTTAGTTTCCCGCTCGGTGCCATTCATCGTTAGCAAATGTTTTACTTTGATTATTTCATGTTGGCTGTTTATTATTACGGAGGGTCTTTCAACAGATGAGCCACAAAGTTATCGCTTCGAAGGAAATTAAGGATAAATAAACTTTCGAAAACCCTATTCACATATTCTTTAGTGAAAATGTTGTAAATAACTTCAATATGAATATCTTTAATAGGTTTTTATCGATGAAAAAATGAAGGCATAAAATGTTTAAATAAAGTCATATAATAGTGATTGAATATTTTCTTGTTATTTTCTGATATATTTACAAAGCTAAACGTATATAGATTTGCAAAAATTATGTATTAATTAATTAATTAATTAATGATATAAATATGAAACTGGTGGTATGTAACTGTGCAGAGAAATCTTGCCGTGCTATTTACAAAAATACTAGAAGAAGACAGAATACCATCAGACTAGGAAACCAGCATCATCATTACCTATATTTAAAAAAGAGTCATCCTGTTAGATATCTGAAAACTCTGACCTACTCTAATAATAGCTTACATATTGATAAAGGACTTAAAAAAATTTCAGGCTTAAGAACTTTACGCTTTAGACACAATATTTTTTTAAGATAACGTCTTCGCTTTTTTTGTTTGATCTTACTTCTCATGCAGTAACTTTTGGCTTCATCCCGAACTTACAAGCGAATATCTCTTCGCTTGTAAGTCTTCGGACAGATTTAGATCGCGACAGTTCTCGTCGTGGACAAAATGCACTGTGTCGCGATGCACGAAAGCGCTCTCGTCGACAAGACGTTATATAAAGCTGGATTATTGAAACACATCCGGCCAACCACAGCTGGATATTGTTAGCGCGTTCACTCCGTTTTCTACTTCTTTCACTGCGAATAATTGGATTGGACTTGGAAAAATTTGAGCTTATATGAATTTTGTGCAAATCGTATTAAAGCAATACGCGCAAAATAAACGTTAAGAGTTTGTGAAAGGAAATATAAATTCATAATCTAATTTGTATGTTTTTATGATTTTGTTTTAGTAATTCCAATGAGTCAAACGTTACTGGCACACACCGTGAAGTTTCTAATTTTTTAAATCATTTTTTTACTCGCACAATAATGTATTTTCGAAGTGTAATAAAACTAACAAAGGCAAACCGCTTAAAAGACGATTCAATAATAATAGCGAATTTCAAGGAGTTTGATTAGGCCACGGTTCACTAATGCAAAACACTACGGAAGATCAGCGAAAGCCAATTAATATTTTAAGCTGTATAATATCGCGCTTTAACATTTTTTATTATTTTTATTTAATTTCCTTTTGTATGATTTTTTTCGTGCAATTTTTAATATGTCAATAACAAAAAGAAGATTATAGAGTAGTGATTTCTTTTCTCTTTTACTTGTGAAATTATGATTTAAATGTTGCATACATTCGCGATTATTCTTCTTAGCAGCACATTCCATACGTACTTTCTTGCACGTTCTCCCTCTTTCTGAACGTACACCTATCTCATTTAATATGTAGAAAGTGGTAAGAAAGTGCAGCGCCGAGATTAAATTTATAATTTACGAATGCATTTAATATCAACTAAAAGTGCACTGCAATTTTCCGAATGTCTATAAATTTAAGAGCAGCGTTATTCGAGTCACTAGATAAATTTCGAGTATCGATCAGATTCTCGGTGAGACACTCCATGTCGCATACACACATACATAGGTATGTGCTTCGTTCTCAGAGATAGTTACCTTACAGGTGTCCGTGATGATCACGAGGGTCACGGTGAGGTCGCATAATGCGTGGTATCTTGGAGTACACGAGGATGCGGAACATAACCTCTTTATCACTCGGACGCACACGGCGACACGCGAACGTTAATCGACGCGCAAAACGTGCGACTCTTCCATCCACGATCACCAGAAACGTTAAACAGTATATCTCGCGAACGGGTGACAAGAAAAAGCGGCGACGAAAAGAACGCTAAGAAAAAGACCCGTCTCGCGACGCTGCCGCCCGAAAACTCGTCACTCTCGTGTCGTGTTGCGCCGGTTGCGCGCTTGTGATGGTCTACCCCCACTACCACCGTCACAACTGCCGCCAACGCCGCTGCTGCTCGCTGCCGCTGCCGCCAGTGCCGCCGCCACCACCACCACCAGTTCTGACGTGAACGTAGCCGCTTCCGCAGCTGCGCGCCATGCGCGCCGAAACCGTGGCTACGTCGCGCGCGCGCGCGCGACATCCGGCCACGTTAAAATAGCTCGTTTGCGAGAGATCGTCGGGGTGCCGCCGGGAAAAGAAGTAGAAAACGGTCGCGCGTTCTCGTCCGAATTTTCTTCAGTTTCGAGGCTGGTCTTAAATCTTAAATGTGCGCGCAGTGCGCGGATCAGTGACGCGGCAGCGCGTGAGCGTCGTCGACGAACAAACGAAAAACCAACCAAGAATGGATTGCTGGTCGGTCTGGCTATTGCTCGTCTCGCTACTCGGCGCACTCCTGCTTACGGGCGGCGTCGAGTTAACCTTCGAGCTAGCCGACAATGCCAAAGAGTGTTTTTACCAGGAGATCGAGAAGAACGTTTCGTCTACGCTGGAGTTTCAGGTGCGTAACACCGTTGGACGCTGGTCCTCGATAATGCTACATATGCTCGCGAGTCGCGTCGCGATGACACGTTGCTATTATCGCTCGCATCGCGACATATCCGCACTCCGCCTGCGTAGCTTCAGGTTCAATGAGACGAATGAGAAGTGGCGCACCAACATAAGAGATAATAGGAATAATATTATTTCAACGTGTATTCAAAGAGTATAAAATTTTATGTGATAACGAGGTCTGTTTTATATAGTCGCGCTGTGTTCTTGTACTCGCATCTTACAGCGAGAAGAGGAGAACGATACGTAACACATATATGTGCTCTATGCTCCATTCTAGAAAACATTTATTAGTGAAAAGCAGTACTACTTTTCGTGCTACTGCAACTTTTCTTTTAGTTTAGATGTTCTTTCATTGATTTATAGACGCTTCATAGGCAAAAAGAACTTTGCATGTTTTAAAGTAACTTGTTTGTAACGAGTATACTTTTATACTTTTCAGGTGGTTACAGGTGGCCAGTATGATGTAGATGTGACTTTAGAAGCTCCAAATAAAGAGATTATCTATAGCCAAGTAAAAACGCAATTTGATTCACACTCCTTTATACCAACCATGTCAGGAATTTACAAGGCTTGCTTCAGCAATGAGTTTTCTACATACTCGCACAAGCTGGTGTATATGGATTTCCAAGTGGGCGACGAACTGCCGCTTCCTGGTCTCGGAGAACATGTTACAGTCATGACTCAGGTGATATGCCACGATAGAATCTTTTATAGTACCGTGCACGTAAATTAAACGTGGTGCGTGCTAACGCGGCTTGGTTCTTTTTACAGATGGAGTCTTCCGCGCAAGAGGTGCACAAAAATCTAATCAGCATCCTGGACTATCAGACACATCATCGTCTGCGGGAAGCTCAAGGTCGCAAACGCGCGGAGGAGCTGAATGAGCGAGTGCTCTGGTGGTCGGTAATGGAGACCGTCTGCATCCTGCTCATCGCCGTGGGGCAGGTTTTCATCCTGAAGAACTTCTTCACGGATCGAAGCCCCTCCCAAAGTTATTAGTGTGATAGCGAAGTAACGGAAAAGGAAAAACTCGTTCGCGATCGAGATATACGATCACCGATCGAATCGTCCTCGTGCCATCGTAATGTCCACGAGTCTTCTCCGACAATCGAGAAAGGATTGTTGAGCGGATTTTGCGATTAGAATCCAAAGAACCGGTGAGAAGCGCCAAGTGATCCAGATCCTCGTACGCCCTATGAACGCGCGTATCGTTCGCGGGTATTAATTTTTGCCGAGGCTTTATCATGCCGAGAACATTTTAACACGGGTGCTGATACAACACGGAATGATCAGAAAGACGAGTGCAACCGATAGAACTCTTACATCTTTCCTTTCCGATGGACATTCATGTTGTACTTATACTGGTACAGGGACAGTATAATGGAAAGGGACATAATGTTTTTTTCTTACTGTGAACGTGTAACATAATAAATTAAAAAAGATACTTGTGTGTACTCACGTCTACTCGTATCGCCGAGCGATCTGATTAATTCCCGTCTCTCGTTACTTGTCGCGCCTTTCGTTATTTATCTTAGGTATCGGTAGAAAAGTTACTTAAATAAATGCAGTTGATTATTTACTTCCCTCGATTTAATGCGACTGTTTACTCCGAACGTCACTAGTTCCTTGTAAGCGTAAGAAAGTGCCATGCGGTATTACGCAGACGACAGTTATGAGCGCATGTTCACGTTTTATACGTGGCAGATGTCACATGTGGTTTTCCGTCGCGTATGCATTATTTGATAAGCGTATACGCAAGTGATAAATAGGATGCCATATTACAGTGCTCGACTAGAGTCAAGCTCAACACCTGCGCCTGTACGCTGAAAACGGACATGCGGACTTTCGGAGTATAACCGCCTCCGTATAGAGAATGACAAAATCGTACTATTGCATTTGTCATTTTAATAAATTACAATAAATTTCAACAAAACAGGCAAATGCCATTAGTCATTTGTAAATTTAATTTTATTCACTGTCAAGTTCCTGGGCTTGGGAAAATTAGAAACGAAGTCCTCTATACGAGGAGACGGACCTTGGCCATCGCGTCAGCCGTTTGATAATGAAAATTTTTTTTCTATCCTACGAAATAATCATCTGACCAATTCGCGATTGTTCAAATTAATTTACTCCGCACAATATTTGCGGCGACTGACGGGTATGCAGCTATGAATACCAATAGTAATAGCCTAGGAAACAAAGAATGAATGGATTTTATCATAGTCGATAAATGCGTTTGCCATCTCTATCGATGCTCGCAATGCTATCGTCGATATCGTATAGGTACATACGGCCTTACGTTCCCGAATCGAGCAACGCGATTAGGCAGGGCACACACACTTTTCGTAGAACGTAACAGTAAGGTTTCGACCAATCGCGTTGCTCAATTCTTATTTCTAAGGTTACAGACGGCCGAATCGAGCAACGCGATTGGTCGAAACCTTACTGTTACGTTCTACGAAAAGTGTGTGTGCCCTGCTTAATAAAAGAATAACAGCTGTTATAACCTGTTCTCCAACTCGGATTGTGGCGAAGGAGATACGATTTCTTGCCGAGAAATTCGTTGAATTTAACAACATGCAGGCATGTGGTCGCGTTATTCGAACACGCACGTATTCTCACGTCAACGATATCAATTTTAAACATAGATATGAAATCGCGTATACACAATTTTACCCGTGACATAATCTGGAGTAAACTTGAATTTCACATACACGTTTTTGATATTATTTTCGCATTATTTTCTTTTTTATTGTTGCGTTTTATTAAATTATATCTTTACGTACAAATAATTATTTAGGAGCAGGATATCCCGATCGACATTAATGCTGGAAAATTATTGGATTGGCTGATTAATCGGAGGCACTGCAAGAAGACGTGGCACACGAACATTTTGACCATTAGGCAGAAAATTAATGATGCAATACAGAATATGCCTGCTCATGATGGCATTGCCTCATTGTTGTCTGGCGCCTGTAAGTAGTGTTACGTGTTATGGTTCTATCTGATTTTTAGCACGTAGCTGCAAACTCCCGAGCCTTTGCTTTACCTCTTTTTACAGATATAAATTACTTTTATTGCATCAAAATTGTGGAAATCTTGAAGGAAACAGAAGCGGACACGAAAAATTTATTCGGGCGATACGGTTCACAAAGGATGAAGGATTGGCAGGAGATTTTACGATTATATGAAAAAGATAATGTATACCTTGCCGAAGCCGCGCAAATTCTCATAAGAAATGTTAATTACGAGGTCCCCAGTATTAAAAAACAGATACAGAAGTTAGAACAATCGTTAACGGTAAATCGATTTATATAATGTCTAATGTTATCATAATACTATTTACTTATCCTGTCATTGTCTAAAATCGCATATAAAACTGCACTGACAGGAATTTGAAAAGAAAGAAGCGGAATATAAAAAGTCAGAAAATATTGCGCATACAGAGTATAATGCGCTTTGCAAACAATTAGGTATAACTGGCTACAGTACAGTCAGACGTGAATTAATGGATAAGGTGAAAGAGTTATCGGAAGTTTATCAGAAAGTAGCAGAAAAAACGAAGAGTTTGGACAAGGTAGTGGAGTTTTACAGCGCATTTGTTGAATTTACTTTCGGCCAGCAGTACGACAGTACGTGCGTGTCGATAATTAAATATGTCATTGGTATGTTTGCAAAATCATTATTTCAAGAATGCATAATATTTGAATAAGAAGTGTGTATGATAGATTGTTATATATTATTTGATTTTTAAAGAAAAGGGAAACACAACGATGTTTGAATATACTTATGGAGAAGTACCAGCGTCGATAATTGAACCACCATTGAATATTAAAGCGGATGAAGATGAAAGTACGGGAAGGTCTAGTTTGGATACTAATGTATGAATATTTTTATATAATTTTTTTGTGATATTTGTAGAATAGAGATTCGATTGCGTTATTATCCCGAGCATTCTCAACAGGTCATTGATTTTGGCAACTTGGATCTGCAGAGAGAGATTGACTTTGGTGAAGAAGTTGATTTGGACACAGAGGACGATATTGATTGGGGAGACGAAAATGCGGAACAACCTACTGCGGCAGAAATATATTGTAATATCTCTTTGGAGGAATCGGGTATAGTTGTGGAAGCATCGGGTCATGAAGGTGGTGTGGCTACGGGGTCTGAAGCCCACACGATATTAGACAATCCAACAACGAGATCCGAATTTATCAATCAGCTGTTTGAAGTATGACTTATAAATGTGCATGTAAGAAATTGACTGCTCTTTTATATAAATGTATATTTCTACAGCTGGAGGCATTTATGAAGTTACGTCTGTACGAATTCAAAGGCGACGATAGGAACAACCTTCTCAGCTTTAGTCAGATGCAGGACGCTTCATCTATTCTGCAACTTTCTACCATAGAGACCACTCAGAACATGCTGGATAATATTCAAGTTATTCTCTCTGAAATATTGCATAGCAATGTCCACCATTTACATAACATCAAACATTATCCGAGGTACAATATTTACAATTAAATATAATACGTGGTCTGTTTAAAAAGTCATAAGACTGATTTTTTTTCATAACAACTGGTAACACCGTAAAAACCAGACTGCAGTAGATCGAGAGCTACATTCATACTCTATCTTCAGTTAAAATTTCAATTTGATAACATTAACACATGTGACTCTACAATCATTTGTACAACTATATGTTTGGGTGACGCATCACGAAAATGGAACACAAGAAATTCGAGCAGCTGTATGCGACTAAATTCTGTGTCAAACTCCAGGACAATGCGATGGAAGCATTTAAGAAGCTGAAACAGACTTACAAAGATCAAGTTCTATCGCGAGCACAAGGTATTTTTAGATGGCGGTGAACGTGTGAAGATGAATCCTGTTCTGAATCATCAATGTCATAAACAATTTGGTGATTTAAATTTATTTTAATAAGTCACCAATCACTCTCACTGTCAACTTTTTAAATGTTTCTGTCACGTTATCCTGAAATTTGATGCAGAATTTGCTGTATCAAACTTTGCATCACTTATCATGCTTTGCATAATGCTGCTCGATTTTCTTGTGTTCCATGACGCGTCACCCAAACATGTAGGCTGTAGTCCACTTGACTTATTAAAAGAAAGGAGAAGAGGAATGCTTCGAAGCATTTGTAGCATCAAGTGGACCGCAGCCACAGTTATACAAATGATTGTAGAGTCACATGTGTTAATGTTATCAAACATGAATAACTGAAATAACTGAAGGTAGAGTATGAATGTAGCTCTCGATCAACTGTAGTCTCGTTTTTACAGTGTTACCAGTTGTTGAGAAAAAAATTCAGTTTCATTACTTTTTAAACAGACCACGTACATACATCTTTTTACAAATGTTTATATATTTCTATCCCAGGTACGTGGACGTAGTGGCTGCTACTTTAAAGCAAAAATTAAACCTGATCGATAGAATGGTAACCCAGCAAGAATCCATGCGACAGAAGCAAGATGACGCGCAGAATCAAATCGATAAATTGCGTCCGCTATTAAAACTCGTCGTACAAAGAACTAAAGAACTTCAAACAGAGGTACGTTATCTTCGTTCTCTCAATGTTACGTTTTTTAATAATAAATTGTTATTTTTTACGTTACATCTAATTACAGATAGAACAAGATATTTCCAAGAAGTACAAGAATAGAAAGGTATATTTAACCGGAGGTGTAAATATGTTGTAGATCAAACAACGGAATAGAAAAAAATTGTTGAATTATACAGAGTGTTTCTTAAATAAGTACGAAAACTTGAATGGGATATTCCTTGGCTTATTTTAAGAAGAAAAGGTCTTATAAACATGTGTCCTAAACTGCTTCGTTTTCAAAATACAGGATGTCAAAGTTGTGAAAAAAATGAAAATTTCGAAAATCTAGAAAACGTTTCAAGATATTTTTCAATTCAAATTTGGTATGCGTATATGTAGTATTAAGAATTACTTTCCAGTACCCGGCGAAACATTTTTAGATCTACCTGAGACGTGTGTCTTTGACACCGTGTATTTTAAAAACGAAGCAATTTAGGACACATTGACGCTCCTTGGGTACTTTCTTTGGTATCCGAATTTTACCGGCCTTTGAAAATTGTTTTTTTGACATATGATATGTACAAGTCATAAATTAGATATGAAATATTTTATCTCAAAAGTCAAATGTTACAAAATAAAAAACGACGTTCTCACGTTTTAAAACGCGGCCTATGTTATTTTTTCAAGTACACGATTTATATAATCATGAAGAGATTCTGCACGAGTCTCCATGGTGACGAGGTACAAACTGCTTTGGTGGTAGGGCAAGGATATCTTCTCAAACACTCGGCTAACGAACGATCGCATTCGCACAAACGTTGAGCGCAAGATCCCGATCCTCCCCAGCTGCCATGCTCAATCGCTGGAACGAAGATTTCACGGACCGTTTTATTTTACTGTGTCATGCTATTTACGTAGAGTATAGCGTATAAATAAATAAGTCGAGCTTGATTCATAGAAAAGCTATTGTATTGAAATTAATTTTATTTTCCGAATTTTATTTAGCAAGAGAACGTGCGTTAGCATGCAAGAAAAATGAATAATGATGAAAAAAACGAACCGCAAACGGGTTTGTAACCGTGATAACATCTCCAGTAATATGGTACAAAGTATTCTGAGAACATGAGACATTCCGTAGCGTCGTAGCACCAGTCGTGCATCTTGCAACACCTGAAAACATTACATTCCATTGATATTTGTCTTCTGTGAAAAGCACGTCAACGATTGTAAATAACATTTTCTTTCTATATAATATAAGCTTAAAAAATGTACAAACGTACTGGTCGATACCGTCGATGACGTAACCGGATCCTAAGAATCCGCAGTAGCAACCGTATCCCTTGTAAGCTAGAGGATTACATCCCGTGGCGCACACTACCATGTTGTAAAGGTGTATCACTCCTCTTTTGATTCTCGTATGGCCCGTGGTCGCTCTTTCACTCATTCTAAAATTACGTAATGTAGTCTTTATGTAGTCCGATATTACAAATTGTCAAGTCACAAATTAATAAAACGTTTCCATTATAGTTAGGTCCGCTACTTACGTGGATTGAGGCTTCGTGTTGTTTGCCGTCGCGTTGTTGGAGGATATGACGCGCACATGGACATCCTTGTAAATACGCGCCGAGGAAGCGCTCCACGGGTCGCCGCCGTGACCGACGTAGAGATCCTCTTGATTTTCATTTATATCGTTATTCATATACGGATAATGGTAGTCCGCCTGGCGCGTTCTGGCACCTCCAAGTATCTTATAAACATCTGGTGTATCGTTACCTGCAAGCGCCACAAAGTGCTGATAGATCAAATAAATAGCGTTAGCGAGAGAGAAAGAGAAAGATTGCACGACACCTACATACAGTTATAAAAAATATATACAGTTATAACCGTAATTCGTCATACTTATATTAATATCGCACCATCAAATGCATCTGCAATCTTTATCTATTGGAAGTTTAGCGGATTAAAAATCACTGACTTTCTAAAATTTTTTATTATGGTATAAAATACTTAAAAATTATCGTGCAACTTTCTACACATAAAAGAGCTAAGTGGAGGGTATGCTATCAATACCAGAGGAAAGATCTCTTTTTTAGTAATTCCATCGGTTACTTCTACCGGTGAGTTTGAAATGTATTTCCCGAACCGTCTTGTGTGTGTATCTGGCGCATAATATACGTTGTACGATCTTTCTCCCAATCATCAGAAATAGCCAACTTTACCTTGATCTAGACTCGCTTAGCGTAAAACTACTCTCATTTATCCTACTTGTGGCCGTTTTAACGGTTTCTCGACCATTTTCCATAAACTCCGAGGGAATTATACAAGGGGCATCCACTCTTTACCGAACGATTGTACGATTGAAATATGGGAGTTATTTTTCCTAATTTCACTTTTTAGATTATCCTTTCTACCACTTCGGTAAGATATCCAGAATATCTCGTGAATTTTATTGCGCTGAGATTATTTTAATGCGTCCCGTAAACTCGAAGGAAAAAAGTGAATTTTTGACTTATTTGTTAAAAGATACCGATAACCTTCGCATTTTTATATTTGATAAAATTATGTATATCTTTTTTACGAGGGGAAAAAAAGTATCTTAATTATCATTAGTTATTCAATAGTCATTTTATTATCTTTTGACATATTTACGCAATTATTTTTACAGTTATCCCTGGTTCCCTTGTACGCGTTGCCGTGCGTAAAATTGCGCGTCAAACGCGCGCGTTTGAAAAAAGCATGCATTTTGATTGGGGTAACTTATGGAAACGCATGTTTGACGCGTGTCATAACGTGTGTGGTAAGAGAAGCGTCATACGTGTGCTCGTAACTACAAATTAAGTTGACTTTTAATCTTGATTTTAATCTCACGGTTGCATAATTCTCATTAATACGTGCAATCCCTCGCTTAGGTTCACAACATCAGTTTTGATCGAATTTTGCTGTTTTACTTGTCCTAAGTGAAAAATTCAATAATCGTGAAAGGTAAATTAACAGGCAAATGTAAAGTTCAAATGCATTGAGCAACGTTACAGGATAAATGTTTCAAAAAGAGAAAGAGAGAACAGAATTCAAATCTCAATGAATTTAAAATCAGGACACGTAGGTATTATGGAACTTTTCGGAATGGATTCTGATCAGAATTATTTTGTTTTCCCTAAAAAACAAATAGAAATCTAGACAAATAGAAATAACTAAACAATTCCGATCGGAATCCGTTCCAAAAAGTTTCATAATACGTGCCCAGAATTGTTGCAATAAATAAAATAAATTGTAAAATGTTTTCCATGGAAATATCGTAGGTTACTATAACGAATTACTGTACTGTAACTGTAACGCACTTGTTATGGTCGACGTGTCTTGCAGAGGAAAATCGAGAGATTATACATTATTTTATTGTTTATCTCTCTTGCGGTCGGAATTGCTCAACGAAAAGTAAATTGAGATCGTGAAATGAAATGGCATAATTGAATCGTTGCTTTTAACAGTTCCGTGGTAACAATCAGTGATTGGCGTCATAACGTTGCTTCGCAACGTTAATTAGTCGCCGGCACAGTGGTATATGGTCTCTGTAATTCCTTTTCGTTCGCGGTTTCCATGGCTCAGCCACGTAAAAATTTGATTTTCTCTCTTGAATTAACCGCGAACGAAGGAAGTGTGGAAATCAGCTTCAATAATCCATCAAATGGGATTTAATCGCAAATATTCGATTTTCAGAAATAAAATTTAATTAACAGAAAGCATAATGTATAAAGCATAATGTATCTTAGCTTTATATGCGATCAAAATTATGGACCTTTGATCGCGTATAAAGCTGGATCTAATCAACCAAATCTTAAAAAATTATATATGAAATAGGGGTAGAAAAGACTGAGAAATATAATAAAATTAGAAATAGATCGATATCTTCAAATTTGCGGAAGTTACAGTAAACACGGACATCAAATCTGCACATACACATATATACGTACGGACATGCGATTTTAATGCAATATTTCGACATTTTAGAATACTCTGAACATATTAACTTCCGCAAAATAATACTCAAAATAATTTAATTACTTATTAATTTTAATTGTAGGTACAATTAACAATTAATTTTTATCGTGATGATGATTTAATGTGTTACTTATTTTAAAGGCTAGATATTATTCTCTCTGGTTGTTTGTACATACGTCCTTGTGAGAATGTTTTTTTTTATAGAATAAGATGGCAAACAAGAAAAGAAGCAAAGAAGTAAGTTCCAATAAAATAGCATGTAATAATTCTGATTTGTAATTTTTTATTAATGTAATGTGATTGTTAAATAATTGAAAGAAATTAAATCTTTACGTAATTAATACACATACTTAACGAACTAAGTTAATTGCAATTAAATTTAATTGCAATTAAATATTCAATGAATTGATTAATTGATTAAAGCTTTAATTGATTGATGCCCAACACTGTTTTTTGCAAAGTGCGCTCGCCACTAGCAATGGGAAAAAAAGTAAATCTTGTCGAGCAGTGTAGCGCTCACCTCGGACGTCGTAGCTGAGCAGCGTTACGAACAGCAGGAAAACGCGCAGGATCTTTTCGCACCGGCGAGACGATCGAATCACCCGTGGCGGATCGCGGCTACGTGCGACATCGAACCTTTCACGGCACATCGAGACGTTTTCACCGAGCAGATCGGGCTCGACCCTTTGTGTCACCTGCGAATCATTCTCGAGACATCCGGCGTAATAGCACTGCTCCGCACGTGTCGCCGCATTGGGGAAACTGCAACAACAGCAACAGTAGCAGCAACAACAGCAACAGACATCCGATTACACAGCTCTTCCGTTTTCGCCGGCGCCGTGGCTGTTGAGATTAACCGGATTCGCGCGCGCGCGCTTTATGATGTAACCCGTGCAATTTGAGAGACTGCGAATTACCAGCACTATTATCACCGTCGCGTGCCGACAGTCTTGATCGCCGATGAAACAATTAACACACCCACAACGTAGTCTCTTTGCCAACAGTGTCTTCCCGGTGAGATGATGTAGACCGAAAACACGAACTGATCATAGTTATTCGAATAAGGTCACCGGACGGCCACTCCCGGCACAAAGGACGTTTTTCTCGCGTCGAGTCGCGTGGGTTTTGTATTGAATCCGGGATTCAATAATGTAGCTAGTTTTTCTGTTTCACCGCGTATGTACACGCCGCCTCGCTGCGACTTAGAAATTGATGAGTCGCTTCGAAAAATAAGTTTCCGTCACACGTTTACGGGATTTGATGCGGCTTATGTTATTATACGGTGTTGTTTTACGAATAAATCGCATGCAAAAATTCTTGAGCTCCCGGAAAACCCTTTTGTTATCGCGTCACTCGATTATTCGCGTTCCTCGCTCGATCGTAAACACGTAGTTTGTTCCGAAAACGCTCTTTGGAATTCTGGAACTTCGTCTAAACTGCTCCGCGGTTTATTTTAAAGTTTCATTCCACGCAACAAGGATGCACTTCGGCGACGAGAGACCAACAAAGTACTAGCTGTTCTTATCAAGGTCGTTTCCCTCTACACAACAGCTCCTTCCACCTTTTGCCGACATTCTTAGGTGCACCGCGATTTTAGATACACCACTCGGTTCAACTCCGTGACCCCGAGAAAGTCCATCGGGAGCGTGGATTGTGTGCTCGAGTCGAAGAGTGTGCCTCCGCCGATTCCCGTAGTCGTACTACCATCTAGTCTCTTTAGCCTAGCGAATCTCTGTGCTGTTACACTTTCGTCGGAGGAGGAGAATGAGAGAGATCGTTAGGATTTTTCCATTAACCCCGCGTTGATCTTTAATCCTTTTTAAATAGCCTTCTTCCGCGCTCTAAATTAAAAAAAATGTGCAAATTAGAAATGTGCACTTTTTTATTTTTATATCATTTTCACAAAAATTTTACGGACTCCATTCTCTTCTGGGTCAAATATTACATTATTCTAGATCAGATTAGGGTATCGCTTTTTAATGTATTTTTGTTCAGTTAATATGTTAGATAAGAGTCATTTCTCAAAAAATTATAGACATATGATCGCGTACAAAGCTGGGTCTAATCAACCAAATCTTAAAGAAGTTATATGAAATAGGGGTAGAAAAAACTGAGGAATATAATAGAATTAGAAATAGCCTGATATCTAAAAAATTGGCGAAAGTTAGAGCAATCACGTACATTTCTCAAAAAATTCAAAATTTTACAAAGAAAGAACTCCTTTACCGGTCATCGCCAAATTCAATACCAACCTTCCTTTAATGATACTCTATCGATTTAAAAAAAAACTTAGCCCGATATCTCAAACTTTGCGGAAGTTAGAACAACCACACCATTTACAAGATGTACATACGTTATACAAGATGTACGTACACAGACATTAAAAAAAGTGTATTTTTCGACGTTTTAGGACATTCTGAACACATGGGCATAGAAAACTAAAAAAACGTTGTTTTCTTCGGCCTTTTCTACTCCTATTTAATATATTTCTTTAAAATTTGGTTGACCTATTTTTATACGCGATCAAAGGTCCATATACGAGGTTTACGAAAACAAAGCTTCCTCTATAAGGAAGCAAAAAGCGAAACACGAATACGAAGGCGACGCGTGTATTCTGGATTTTTTTTTCAGGCTGAATGCCTCGCGCGGAATCGACGCTGTAACGTCGTAATGTTTATCGAACCGAATACTTTGCAACGATGGAAGAATCAAGTAACGTGTTACGACGTTGTCATTAATGTTATAATTTAATGTTGTTGAAGTATTATTTACGGATTTATGACGTTAATTGTAAGATTAATAAAACGTTTCATATATAATTGCGAATGCGTCCAGTTTGATGTCAATCTTATTTTCCGCACAAATATAATTTTACATGTTAACAAATTATGCAGTTATCAATATTCTAAATATGTATTTTATACATTTCTTATGTTTATCTCATATATTATCTCTTATATGCAATATTTAAAATATATTTTAAATAAATTTCTTAAATATGACAAAATTTTTGTTTTAAATTGAAGAAATACGGTAGCGATGCGATGTATCGAAAGGATTGAATAATCCCCTTTACATTAAAAATAAATAAATATACATCTCCGTCTAGATCTTTCTCTAAATCTCCCTCTAGATTGATTTTGCATTAAAAAAAAAACATTTACGACGGAATCGGGACGTAGTGTAGGTAGATAAACGAAAGTTTAAAAAGAGGTCAAAGTGCAACAGGTTACACAAGTTGTTCCTGCAATTTTAGTCTCTCAGCGGTACCATAAAGCCGAGTGTAACACTTACAATTAGAATTCACGGCCATTTATTTGTCTATGAGCGAATACACTATATATAATTATAAACGTAGTAACAGCGATATGAATATAGCAGTTACTATTTATCGAGTATCGTCGCACAAAGTATAGCATCGATGCAATTGCGAATGACGACGTAGACGTATACTACGTTTACGCGAGCGTTACTTCTGTAGTAACTTACGATATATCACTCGTTTACGCGGAGTAAATTATCGTAAGTTACTACAAAATCCCGTTTACGCGAAGGACGTATCGTAAGTTACTACAGAAGTAACGCTCGCGTAAACGTAGTAGTAGAGGATAAGTTTACAATTTGGTAATTTTTAGCTTTGACCGTTAGAAGCTAATGTGACGTATCATATTATAATCATTAAATTGCTCTGTATAATACGTCACGTATACGTGACGTATTATACAGAGCAATTTAATGATCCTTTTAATTGCACGTTTATTCATGTATCATTTACTTTTAACATATGTTATAGTCAAAGCCCGAAACGCAGGCATTCGTCAAATGCCGAAGTGATTTTTCTTTAGTTTCTAACTTTAACCAGCCGTCGTAGTTATTCCTAGGATTGACTAGTTAAAAGCCGAAACGCAAAACTTATTTCGGGCTTTGACCAAGACGCTTGGTCGTTCCCCAGGATTGACTAGTCAATCCTAGGAATGCCTGCGTTTCGGGCTTTGACTATAACACATACATCGAACGCGATGGAACTTGAAGGATCGTGAATGTAAATGTACTCCGGTAAATAATTCCCAACGTTTTCTCTTTCTAGAAACAAATTTCCTTTAAACGCGTCACGTTTCACCGAATGTTATGACAAGAGCCGCAACAAATCGCGCGTTCCTATACGAGATTTTCACACGCGATCTCTTCCTCAGTCGAGTCGTTCCGCTAATTCAACCCATCGATCGTAGAGCGTGATTGCGGCGCGTAGGAGCGGGATGTAAAGGAGGCTACTTTCTACATTCGGGCGCGGCATGGGATTTCTCGGCTCGTATGATCCACGATTTATGCATAGCTCAATCGGCCCTAGAGACCCTCCAAAGAGAGACTGGTTAATTCGCCGCCATTTGCATGCAAACAGGAAATAGTAGAGATCCTGTCTTCCTCCCTACACTTTCATATTAATATCTCCGTCTTTTTTGTTTCCGGTTTGAATGCAAATAAAAACAAAACCACGTCGCCTTTTGGTCAGTCTCTCCCTGGAGGGTCTCTACGTCGGCCCGATCAGGGACACCTTCACCGCATCTTGTCACGAGATGCGAGATGGCATATCGCGGGATCCGTCGCCGTCGGCCGGCCTGAGAAATTACGCTAATAGTATACTCACCAATACTCACCGACTGACCGACTGGCCCGACATCGGCGAGGCGAAGAACACACACAGGAGATTGGGCCTCGCGGCGTCCTCGGACTCCTCGCGCCGCTCTGCACCACGGCGAATGCAAACAGATATAGCGGTACAATTGTCGATGCACGCTACGGCAATGCGGTACAATCGCGCCCGGTTACGAAACGATGCGTGGCAGAAATTTGATTAGCGTGATAATCGAATAAAGAGCACAAAAGAGCGTTGTACAATACAATGAAAACCGGAGGGGAAGAGGAGGCGAATGTGTCGCGGAAAACGCGATGCTAATTGTTACAGCGTTAATTGTTGCTCGCGATTTAATTGGCGCCGGATAAAAGTGTCGTGGGAAGCGATCGTACGGGTCACTGAAACGAGATTGTTGCTTGATTGTACTATCGTTGTTTAAAGAACAATAATCCTCACTGTACAGGGAGTTTCGAATGAGGGTCTGCACAATGCGCGATACGAATGGAAGATTTCTATTCGAGGAAGAGAACCTTACGTGCTTTAATTTCGATTTATTAGTATTGTGTTTTATCTTTTTGTCGAAGGCAAAATATAAATACAAATAGTAAGAAAAGTACATATAAAAATTTGTCCCATGATGCACGTTACGCGTCAAAAACTGATGAGAAATACGAATGTTTTTCTCATCAGTTTTTGACGCGTAACGTGCATCATGGAACAAATTTTTATATGCACTTTTCTTACTGCGAGGAAAATAAAAAATAACAAAGGGGGAGGGGGAAGAGAGAGAGAGAGAGAGAGAGAGAGAGAGAGAGAGAGAGAGAGAGAGAAAGAGAGAGAGAGAATGATAGACAATAGTGACTACGAGGAGGCATGCTTTTGCACTTAAAGTCACACAATTTCAGAAAGACATTTTGCACACTAGGTACGATTATGTATCTAAAGAACAAGTCATTGTTTCTACCCGGAGAACAGAGACTGCGGACATCAAAGACGCTGTTAAACGACTTAAGTTCATCGTGCCACGTTTTCTCGTATCACTTTCACGAACTTGTTGTGATACTAATTGCAACTCTGTGCTAATTGCAAGAAATTGTTTGTGACAGAGAAATTGTCGCCGGAAGAAATGAAGAATACTATTTAACATTAAACGTTCATTTCATCGACTACAAATTGGCAAGTAATCATCGTGACGATGCGACCATTGGTTTTGGTCCGATTGATCGTCAAGACGTTAATATAATCTTTGATACTTATATATATACGTATATAAGCATCTCATTTTTAAATAATTTAAATTAAATTAAATTATTAAAATTACCTCAGCCAGGGTTCGAACCTGGAACCTCCCTCATTCCGTGTAGGGCGTCATACCAATTCGACCACTGAGGCATGTGGTAATATTTATCGTAATAACACACTAAACAATAATAAGATGGAGACACCGATATTTAAGTCGCGGTGTATAATTAAACCGAAAGTACATACTATTTAACTCCTGATAATTAAGCAAGAAAAGCACATCGAATCTACATAATTAGGATATATTGAAATCTTTTTCTACATTGTTAAACTCGTAGCGTCAAATTATAGGGGAGACCGGGGCAAAGTCGTCACTATTTTTTCGGTGCCGATTTTTAACAACAAAACAAATAATTTTAGTAAAATGTGTTATACCGTTGTAAAAAGTGTACCCTTGGTGTACAAAATTTATACGGACATTTTTGGTCTACGTCGCTTTGTTCAACTGGTATAGAGTGAAAACGACAAAGGTGCAAAAATTGAAATATCAAAATTGCCGGGGGGAGTTGTCATTTCATTCTCGGACTGAATTTTAAATGAAAATTCATAATTCCGATCATGAAAAATGATAGGATACATTTTATCAATTATTTTTCAATAAAAAAATGGAAACATTAATTAAAAACACGATGGCAGAAAATAATTACAAGAAAAGCGCACACACTTATGTGCCCTACGCTCGCACGAAATGCACTCTGTTTCTCGTCAGCTCTATTCTGTTATCTCTGAGCACACGCAGCACATATTATTCAAGTTCTCGCCGGAATCCGACCACTGCTGCTTCTTTGACTTTGATTTTCGCCCATGATATGGCTTGGTGACGACTTTGCCCCGGATACAGATTTTAAGTTTGATCGCTCATAAAATATTAGAAATCAACGAAAATAAAAAGATTTCACTGGATTTGTATTTAGCATGCCGTACTCTTCAGAATCACTTATCTCGAGATTCGGAGAGAAAATAATATTTAAAATATTTAAAATTTTCGACGCGCAAAAAATTTTACTTTTTACCTTCGAAAACACGTTTGCCTTAATGAAAATCACAACATGGCATATAATCTCACTAAACTCCGTTGGTCACATGGGCACTATAAGTATAGTGTTTACAATATCAATGGCGAGTTCACACAACGTACAGATTTCGAGATAATTGTAGTGACGACTCCGCCCCCGTCCCCCTACAGTAAAGTACAGCTTAGGAGATACATATACTGTGACCTAACGTTTTTATTTCAGGCTTTTAGCGATCGGAACGCTGAATATTAAAATTCAAAACCGTCGACGGCAACCAGTAAAACTTTCACTAAGAAGATTATTCGGCCAAGAAATAGCTTTTCCTCCTACAATTTTTGCCGATTATTTTGCGCACGAATTATTATTTGGAAATTGCATTAATCTCGTCGGCAGAATCGCACGAACATTTCACTTGCGCTTTCTTCACGTACTTCATTGAAATTTCACTCGGCCGCGATTCCCGCCGAGTTGTGCCACACGGAACGTCGTCCACTTTGATATGCAAATAAAAACGGCGCTGTTAACGCAGAAGTAACCCATCTACGCAACCGGGTGTATCCTACCGTGATTGCGCGCGTATCGCGCCATGAGATTCCGCGGCAGAGAATTTCACGCGATCTTGATGAGCGCGCGAAAATGGGAGAACTCACGTTGCCTCGTATGAGATTCGATAGAATGAGATTCGATCTCGACAGTGATTTGATGTACATACGATGCACGATTGAGTAACTCCGAAAATCCATCATGCGATTACGCGCTTGCGACGCGACGCGGCAAAATTAGCGTTACTAATCGATAATCTCATTACTCTTAACGAGGTTTCATCGAGAGGACATGCTCGAGAAAAATAGTTGCCGGTGAGCGCCTGACCGGGGAAAATTTCTTAGAAAAATACAATGGCCAGTTCTCGACTAAACCGTAAGAATCTGATTATGGGTAGTTAGTAGCTCGCCGAGCTGACCTAGCACACCGGCATTACGCGTGGCTGAGTGTACCGGTTTCTGGTGCACGCTACGGAAAACTGCCCATTCTATTTATCGAACGCGACTTATCAGTTAATTTTAAATCAATGTACGCACAAAACACATAGATTAATCAGAAAATATCGGGTTTTTGTTAAGAGCAGGAATGAATGATATTAGGACGATTCGGATATTAAGAATTAACATGCCATGGATTTCCGTATGTTTATTAAGAAAAGAAAGTAAGATTGTGGAGGAGGATGCTTTTCCGCTTTAATTAACCCTTTGTTGCACAGGCTGTTCTTCCGAAAACGTCCAGTAAAAAAGTCTGGCTCTTATCTTAGTAAAATTCAGAACTAATATGTAGATGTAACTCGGTATACATGTGAAATGGTTTAATTGTTAGATCTTTTAGCAGGTGATTATCTCAGACAGTGAGAGGTGGATCATAGTTTTTCGGCGCATGACCATGTAGCTCGCTGCGTAACTCCACCTCTCGTTATCAGATGATGCTCACTGCCGAACCTACGCAGATCGTGCAGTTTAATGTCAGAAAGGCAACAAATTTCACACAGAAGCTGCTGTATTAGACAAAAACCGCTTGGGCTAATTAATATCTTTTATAATATGTATATATAAAAACTTATACACACACACACACACATCATATACACATATATTATATATAATTACTTAAATAATTGAGGACATAGCCAAATACTTTCAAAAAGAATCTATAAACATATTAAATTATTATTTGTCTAATTTATCTTGTAGATAAAATTTATATAATTACAGTAAATAAATCTCTTCGAATAATCATGATCTTTTAAAAGAAAAAAATCTTTGGGATGTTGTTCATCTGATAAAAAAAGTGAGTTACGAAATATACATTTACCTCTTCTAAGCTAGCAGGACCAAATCGGCAGAATCAAACCGGACCTATCAGAATATTTAGTACCCATTTTGTACTAATTTGTACCACTAATAACAATTTTGTATCCCGTGCCATTTCGGAGAAAATCGTGGCGGTGCTACCTTAGCATTAAGCTAGAAAGACCACAAGAAAAAAAAAGAAAAAAAGAAAATTAAATACAGAAATTTGAAGGACTGAATTTGTACTAATTTTTACCATACAAATAAACTTAATACATATATTTATCCCTTCTGCTAAAAAAATAACTCACCGGCCGATGCGCAACAGCGGAGTTGTAATTCTGCGTTGATCTGTAACAAAAGAAATATTTTTATATTAAAGCTACGTCCAAGATAATCGACAGTAAATAATTATCGAAGTAAATAATTATTGCCCGTTTTTAAAACATTATTTTAACAAATATCTGATTTTAAAATGTAAAAAACAATCGCGGCCGCCGGCGCCGCGGCGCCGCAATAAGCGGCTGGATATTTCCGTGTTAACTAGTTCGCATAATTCATCGGCGAAAAATTGTGCAATAATACTGCGACCGTGCGAATAAGAGAGAGACGCGACGTTCGCGACGTAATATCTCGCATACGCCGGAGATCAGACTCGACCCGAAATTGCACCGTAGTTAAAAACCACGAAAGTGGCGGAGTCCACCACAGAACTGACAGGACGGCAAAATATAATATATAAGAAAATTAACAACTACTCACCCCACGGTCGCTCCGCCGTCGCCCGATGCCTCCCAGGCCCCGTTCTCCTCCTCGATCGTCCTCCGTTACTCCGTTGGTCCTTGGTCCATTGTCGCACTCACTCACAACGCGACGACGTTCACGAGCGAAAATCGACGATATCGTCGATATCGTCTCCTCTTATGATCGCGCGACACTAAAGGCACACGGCACTCCCGGTATTAATCTCGCGACGCGGTAACTAAATTACGTCGCGGTCGAAGAAACTACGAACGAAACTATACGATCCGCTTGACGCCCATGACGCCATGACGCCGCACCGTGACATCCCGCGATTCCCGCGCGCAGGTAGACACGACAAGTGAAGCGAAGGTGGCGGAGAGAATTTCGTAAATCGCGCACGGCCAACTTCACTCGCCCGGAGCAACTGTCTCGAGAACGCGATTACGCGATACTTTGATTAACTACGGATTATCCTCGAAGCACATGAATTAATGAACTTTCGATATATGTATCACAGTTTTTCGCAAGCTAAACAATCGGACCCGGCGACTCGTGTATTTACTCCGCGATATGGGACGGGATATGGGAGCGGGGGAACGGGAACTGGAGCGAGGGGGGGCGCGGGAGTAGCGACACGTCTGACGTCAGAACAGGTCACGGGCGTCGCGGTAAACACGAGTAGTCGGGATAGAGTGGGGGTAAGGTGAATACACACGGTGCGCGGTCGCCGCCTCGCCGCGGTCGGTTAGTTCGGTATGCCGGGTATGCGACATGCGTATCGCATAAAGCCTACCCCTCTCTATCCCCACTGCTCATGTTACCAAGGCGCCCGCGGCCCGTTCTGATTTCTGATGTCGTTGCTCGCGGATCGCACATCGCAGAGTAATATAAGTACGAATCGCCAGGTCCGATTATTCAGATTACAGAAAAATGTGATACATTGAATGTTCATTTAAGGCCGGTTCTAATACAATCAGTCGGATGGCCCAATGAGAGAATTTCTTTTTTGATAACGAATTTTTCTCATTGGACCATCGGTTACGTTTTGACATCCGACTCCGACATATGACTGATTGTAGAACCGACCTAAATGAACATTCGGTGTGTCACAGTTTTCTGTAATCTGAATAAATCGGGCCTGGGGGGCGATTCGTATATTACTCCGCGATGCGATCCGCGAGCAACGATCAGCAGTCAGCAGAACGGGCGCGGGCGCCACGGTAACATGAGTAGTGGGAATAGAGAGGGGTAGACGTTATATACGCATACCCGGCATACCGAACTAACCGACCGCGGCGACCGCGCACTGTCCCCACTCTACACTACTCATGACTCATGTTACCGTGGCGACTGGCGCCTGTGGCCCATTCTGACGTCGTTACTCCCGCGCTCCCGCTCCCGCTCCCGTGAGTCCCGTATCGCATATATCGCGGAGTAAATACACATCGCCGGGTCCGATTGTTTAGCTTGCGAAAAACTGTGATACAGCGAATGTTCATTTAATTCGTGTAGTGCTTCGCGGATATACGGATTGATATACGGATGCCGAGGTGTACGCATTCGATAATAGTGACTTAATTTCTATTACATTTCTTTCGGACGATTGATTTCGCTTTTCTCAACCGTCAACTAGATTCGCGTCTCGCTCGCGTCGTGTCACGCGATTTCAGAATGATGTGGCCGTCGTCCGTCGTTTTCGGAACACGGATAAAGAATACGAGTGGACCCTGAATCGAGTGACGCCGCAAGCTGCGAGCCGCGACGTGTTTAATTAGCGACAGTATCTATTAACGATTTAACCTCATATTTAATTACGTGTTTGACGATTTGGCGATCGTGGAGGATAGATAAATCGTTCATAAATCGATGATTTAATTGCATGTAGTTGATCAAAATCGCGTAATCGCATTCTCGCGACAGTTGCTCCTGGCGAGTGAAGTTGGCCGTGTGATTTACGAATTTCTCCGCTACCTTCGCTTCACTTGTCGCGTCTACCTTCGCGCGGGAATGTGTCAAGTGGATCGTACAGTTTCGTTCGTAGTTTCTCCGACCGCGACGTAATTCTTCCGTCGCCGTGTAATTAAGTATATACGCGCCGCGTCGCGAGATTAAAACCGGGAGTGCCGTGCTTTCAGTGTCGCGCGATCATAAGAGACGATGTCGTCGATTTTCGCTCGTCAACGTCGTCTCCATGTTATCGTCTATCTGCGGGACAATGGACATCGCAGCACGGGCCGACGTGGGCCGACGGGTGTCGAGCGGATCATACAGCTTCGTTCGCAGCTTCTTCGTCGTAATTTTTCCGTTTCCGCGTCGCGAGATTAATGCCGGGAGTGCCGTGCCTTTAGTGTCGCGCGATCATAAGAGACGATGTCGTCGATTTTCGCTCGTGAACGTCGTCTCCATGTTATCGTCTATCTGCGGGACAATGGACATCGCGGCACGGGCCCGGGGCCGACGTGGGCCGACGGGCATCGAGCGGATCATGCAGCTTCGTCGTAATTTTTACGTTGCCGCGTCGCGAGATTAATGCCGGGAGTGCCGTGCCTTTAGTGTCGCGCGATCATAAGCGACGACATCGGTCGATTTTCGTGAACGTCGCGAGTGAAGTGACGCGACGCCACGTTCGTCTACCTGCGGGAGATCGCGGCACGGGCCGATGGACGTGGCGTCGAACGGATCATACAGCTTCTCCGCCGTAATTTTTCCGTTGCGTCGCGAGATTAATGCCGGAAGTGTCGTGCAAAGTGTCGAAAATATCGCGCGATCATAAGCGACGCGATCTTATCGTCGATTTTCGTGAACGTCGTCAGTGAGTAGTGAGTGCGCCAACCGGCCAACGGACCAACGCTGCAACGGAGTAGGACCTGGTGAATCGTGGAGAGGAGGAGGAGGCCTGGGGAGGCATCGGGCGACGGCGGAGCAACCGTGGGGTGAGTAGTTAAATTGTTATTCATCTATTACTTTGCTGTCCTGTCAGTCCTGTCAGTCCTCTGTGACAGAATATCCGCCACTTTCTCAAGTGCGCAACTTTTGATTCGTCCATTACATGATATTCGTTAATTAGATAATATTATCTTGGACACCTATTTTAATGTAAAAATATTTTTATGTTACAGATCAACGCAGGGTTACAACTTACAACTCCGCTGTTGCGTATCGGCCGGTGAGTTATTTTTTAGTTTAATGTTTTATTACGCAAATCAGTGTTTTTCCGGTTCCGGTTTATAAAAATTTTTTTATTTGAAATTTGTATTAAATTAAATTATTTACATATTATCAGCTTTTTATTTAATAATTTACTTTTAATACGTAATATTGTATCAATAATTATGTGCAAAGCATTAATGGACTTTAATTTAAAATTATAGATCTATTTTTCACATATGTTTTGTATTTTGACAATTAGTAGTCCTGAGTAATGAGGAGGGGAGGGAAGTGGCTAACCACTTTTATTTACATAAATTACAAAAATATTTTCTATTAGGCTCTAGAATCTATCCATTTCCGAGCCTATTCTTTTCAAGGCAATAGATTATAATATATGCGCAACTTAGTTTTTTCCGGTTCCGTTTTGTTAAAATTTTCTTGAAATTTTTATTAAATTAAATTATTTACATATGCATACTGCGTGTGCCACTGTAAAGTTGGCACCGCATTTTCAAAAATCGTCTGGATGTATCTTTTCCAGAAGAAACCTTTCCCCAGCTTTTTTTCTTTATTTTAATGAATTTTTGACTCAATGTCTTCCGTACAGAACCTTGCCAGCTTTTTTTATCCGCGGTTCTATAATACGGGTAATGCTGCTCAATGATATACGAATAGATGCCATTCAATACTTAATAAAGGTTTCGATTTCTGTTTCGGTTTTCTAGCTAACAAAAGTATCGGTATTGCGCAAATTATACAGTTTTTTCGGTTCCGGTTTATTAAAATTTTTTTATTTGTATTAAATTAAATTATTTACATATTATCAGTTTTTTATGTAATGATTTACTTTTAATACGTAATTATGATAATAATTGTATCAATAATTATGTGCAAAGCATTAATGGACTTTAATTTAAAATTATAGATCTATTTTTCACATATGTTTTGTATTTTGACAATTAGTAGTCCTGAGTAATGAGGAGGGGAGGGAAGTGGCTAACCACTTTTATTTGCATAAATTACAAAAATATTTTCTATTAGGCTCTAGAATCTATCCATTTCCGAGCCTATTCTTTTCAAGGCAATAGATTATAATATATGCGCAACTTAGTTTTTTTCCGGTTCCGTTTTGTTAAAATTTTCTTGAAATTTTTATTAAATTAAATTATTTACATATGTATACTGCGTGTGCCACTGTAAAGTTGGCACCTCCATTTTCAAAAATCGTCTGAATGTATCTTTTCCAGAAGAAACCTTTTCCCAACTTTTTTTTCTTTATTTTAATGAATTTTTGACTCAATGTGTTCCGTACAGAACATTGCCAGCTTTTTTTATCCGCGGTTCTATAGTACTATAGTTTCGTGATTCATGTCTTTTATGTTCACGTTGCTTGTTCGTTTTTCCGTCATGTTTGTCTCGAGCATTGCCGGGAAGGCGCGGTTTTGTTCGGCGGGAGTGCGCTTGTGTGCCTGAGTCTCCCTTCCATCGACGGAGGTCGTCACGTCGGAAAATTTCGAATTTTTAAAGGGCCGTTTAGGGACATCATCGGGTTTGCATTCCGGTGCTTCGTGTCGACGTGGTGTCTTGGATGTTGCATTGTTCAGTGTGACTTTGACTTCGCAGAGTATCGTGAGTTCGTCTGGCGGCAGGTCGTTGACCTGGTCCGGAGGAGGGTCTCTCCTGGCGAAATTTCGACACCCCCAATACTTATTTTTGAGGGGTGTTTTTATATCAGTGCTCTCCATTATATGTGTTTTTTCCTTTTTGGCATTGGTGATACCGGATTGGAGTGTTGCATTTGGCATTTGTGACTCCCTGCACGAGGTCGGAGTGAGAGGTGGCGATGGGTAGTTTTTGGTTTCTTCTGTGCTTTTGGTGTGCGGTTCTGGGCGCCACCTTGCTTTTTGGTTGGCGCCTTCTGAGAGGGGTGGAGGCTTTGATTTTGTATTTGATTCGTAGCTTGGGGTTTTCGATTGTCTATTCATGCGACGGTTTTCGTATTTGGGATTTCGTGCGGCTTTTTGTAGCGTTCGACGGGCCGATACTGCGGGTGACCGACGGTCCAGCAGACATTTTTCACACTGATTACACACTTGTGTTAATTTCTCGACATCTTATGAAGTTGAAATTATCGCAGCTTGACGAAATTATCGCAGCTTATTGTACAATAGCCTTTGGGCTAAAGCACAAGGATTGTTCGTTTACGGCAATCTTTGTGCATGGGCTTTTTCATGACTTACTTTTACTCTGGCTGCGGTTCTGATTTTCAGTACTTGCAGTGACTCTCTGCAATGCTCTCCATTATATGTGTTTTTTTTTTTAGCATTAATGATACCAAATTGGAATATTGCATTTAACATTTGTGACTCCCTGCACGAAATAACGTTGGCGCTGGATTAATTAATTCGGCAAGAATATATTTCCAGCCAGGAATATATTTCTGCTCTATTTACATTCATCTCTCTCTCATTTGCATCTCTCTTTTATTTTCATACTTCTCGCCCCACGTATCTGGTTTTGGTTCCCGTTTTTAATGAGCTCAATGTGCAAGATTTGATGCGATTCGCGCGCGTTAGTCTCGCGTTTCGCGTACGTGTCCTTGGCGAGGTGCTCGATGACGGTTAACAACTGCGATGGACATGTGTTTTTCAGCGACATCGTAGCCTATTTCCCAGAGTCTTTTTCGCGATCAGCGAGGTCGAGCGGATCGCAATGGGGTCAACGAATGATCAACAACGTCGATCCTATACACTTTTCACTACATTTTGCCATATTCGCCGCGTCGTTTACGCGCAACGCGCGTATCGTTACGTTTCGTTTGAAGGAAAAGCGCATTGCCCGGCGGTTTCGAGAAGCATTATTCCAGGTAAAGCATATGTATGTGGATGATATTTCGTGGACAAAAGTTTTCTACGAGAGTTTTAAATGAGGTTTTATTATTGACGTTAACGAAACCGCGATCGAAGAATACTGTAAAGTACGAACGACGCGAGAAGTCACTTTAATTCGATTTCTTTTGTTACACTTCGTTCCTTTCGCGGCTCTTCTACCCCATAAACTCGAAACATACTATCTATTTTCATTTCATTATGCAAAAAGTACGATGGAGAGCCGCTACAAAGCGGACAGATTTAGATCGCGACAGTTCTCGTCGTGGACAAAATGCACTGTGTCGCGATGCAACGCAAAGCTTATACGCAAAAACCCAATCATATCCGCGTATAACGCGGCGGGAGAAAAATAGCGTCGCGTAGCGAGCTCTCGGGTGTCGCATAAAATTCCGGATCGACGACAGGGATTTTCGTCCGATCGAATGACTGAGTCGCGGATTTATATGTTATAACTTAAGGTGATCCTAAAGCCGTGATTCTAGCCGGTTTTTTTTCGCGGGTTTTTTTCTTAGCACTAATCTTTTAATTGGCTTTATAGAAATGCAAAATTCTTGTCTAGAATTAAAGTACGCATCAAAATCTAGGTCATGGTGGTCGAATTTATATGTGGTGGTCGTCACGTATAACAAAAAATATTAATTTTTTTTCGTTTTCGATATAAATTCGACCACCATGACCTAGAATTTGATGCGTACTTTAATTCTAGACAAGAATTTTGCATTTCTATAAAGCCAATTAAAAGATTAGTGCTAAGAAAAAAACCGAAAAAAACCGGCTAGGATCACGGCTTTAGGATCACCTTAATGAAGAAAGAAAAATAAGAACCGCTTCAAAACATCTGTAGCATTAAATGGACTGCAGCCCTAGTCAGCCTACCTTCATTTCATCCCCACAATTCATGTTACCGCGGAAGCTGCAATCTCATTCTGATATCACTAGCACTGAGTGGGCGTAATCCTGTGTGATATAAAAATTATAAGTTATCGTGCATTACGGCAAATGATTATAAATTATAAAAACATGTTCTAGCTAGGCTCTAGAGCCTATTCATTTCAAGGCAATAGATTAATACAATATAATGAATTTGTTCATTTGTAATATACATTACGTTACGTTAATTATCTTTTATTTTATTTACATTTGCAAACAAAATTATACAAATCTATTGCCTTGCATCGATCGCTCGCTCTTTATTGCTTTATTTTAATCAGGTGTTCTGAGACGCGACGAGCGCGTGACATCTACACGCGTCGTTGTGCGATTATAAAATTGTTCTCAACACTTTCAAGCAGAAACCCGGACCGGATGAAAATATCGGTTCGATTTCGGTTTCGGTACATTAAAATACTTAATAAAGGTTTCGGTTTCTGTTTCGGTTTTCTAGCTAACACAAGTATCGATATTGCGCAAATTACAGTTTTTTCGGTTCCGGTTTATTAAAATTTTTTTATTTGAAATTTGTATTAAATTAAATTATTTACATATTATCAGCTTTTTATTTAATGATTTACTTTTAATACGTAATTATGATAATAATTGTATCAATAATTATGTGCAAAGCATTAATGGACTTTAATTTAAAATTATAGATCTATTTTTCACATATATTTTGTATTTTGACAATTAGTAGTCCTGAGTAATGAGGAGGGGAGGGAAGTGGCTGACCACTTTTATTTACATAAATTACAAAAATATTTTTAGGCTCTAGTAGAATCTATCCATTTCCGAGCCTATCCTTTTCAAGGCAATATTATAATATGTTTGTCTTACATTTGCATTGATATATAAGAAATACTTTGAGAAAAAAAAGAAAGATTTTAATAATTTAATTGCGTTGTTTCATATTATCGTCAACGATCCTCTTCTAAAAAGGGCACTAGTAATATAAAACAAGGCAATTTTAATTGCGTTGTTTCATATTATCATTGACGATAATAATATAAAACAAGGCAATCATTAAGATAAATAAATGTTATAAAGCTTTATTTTAGTACTGTTATTTTATGCTTTGATAGGAATACTTTGAGAAAAAGACAAAGATCTTAATGATTTAATCAACGTTGAATGTAAATGATTATCATTGACATTAATTATTCAACGTCAACTAAATCATTAAGATCTTTGTTTTTTTCTCAAAGCTAATATTTCTATCAAAGCATAAAATAACAGTACTTAAATAACAATTTATGACATTTATGTAATACTCTTTCTTCATTGAAGTAATGACTTCTCCTTCCATAAGTGATGCAATACTTTTGACCAGTAATGTAACTTAAATATTTAATCACGCGCGATCTGCACGCGGTACTTTCTAATTGTAAGTATAAATGTAATAGAATTATTTAGTAAAATAAGCAAGGGATTCGATCTTCGCGTAGAATAAAGTGACGTAATTTCTGCAAAAATATTGCTATTCGCATTTCATTCGTATTATTTGCTAAGAAAGTTTTCAAAGAAGGAAATTGTGCAAGGAAAGTCAGGTCTGAATAATGACGTGCGGTCATGTCGCGAGATACACGATGGTGTGTTCACAGGATGGTAAACTAACAGAATAACTTATTATATTAATAATAAGTTATAATTAATCTCATATCCTCGCAATTGTATAAAGTAAACAGGAATGCGCTCTCGTATTCCGCACAGTACCGGCGCAGCGCATTCTTTAGAACCGAATGTATATGCGGTTCACGTTAAAACAGCTTTGTGCTTATTAACCCTTTAATCCCTGCGAGTCTCATTTTCCAGATTGGTAGTCGCTCCTCGTAGCGTTCGCGTTTGCACGTCCGATGCGCAAGTTATTTAGCTACGAATCGTTACGAAAATTACGAAAATTACTCTCCACGCATACCGAGTGAAAGTAGGAGCAAGGTTGTCGAAAAGTGATACTTGATCGCAAACTGCTGGAACGCGAATTGCTGCAGAGTGACAGTTTGACGAGATAAAATTCGAGCCAAGTCGAGATTTCGAACCTCAGAAAATCGCCGATACGGTTGCTGAGTCGACATCTTGAAAGCAATCGAAAGAAATTGCAATCGTATTAAGTATTTGTAAGCCTTTTTCGATGTCAGACTCATCGATATATGCGCAACTTACAGTTTTTTTTCCGGTTCCGTTTTGTTAAAATTTTCTTGAAATTTTATTAAATTAAATTATTTACATATGCATACTGCGTGTGCCACTGTAAAGTTGGCACCTCATTTTCAAAAATCGTTTGGATGTATCTTCCAGAAGAAACCTTTCCCCAGCTTTTTTTTCTTTATTTTAATGAATTTTTGACTCAATGTATTCCGTACAGAACCTTGCCAGCTTTTTTTATCCGCGGTTCTATAGTACGGGTAATGCTCAATGATATACGAATAGATGCCATTCAATACTGAATAAAGGTTTCGGTTTCTGTTTCGGTTTTCTAGCTAACAAAAGTATCGGAATTGGGCAAATTACAGTCTTTTCGGTATTGATTAAAAAAAATTTTTTTATTTGAAATTTGTATTAAATTAAATTATTTACATTTAGATTTATATTTAGAATCGGTACTTTATTTGCCCCAAGGGGCCTTAAAGGGCGTTTTTAAGGAACGTACCCAAATTTTTACATATTCTCTATTCCCATAAAAGAAACACTTGGCCATTGTGCGACTTCACAAATTAACACCCACCCTCCCTTTCTCTTTATATATTTTAGGACCTAGACCGAACGAAAATAGTCTCTGTGAAGTTGGCACCTCACTTTCAAAAATCGAAAGTTTTATCAACAGTTCTATTTGCACCCGCAATAGTTCTACAGTTCCTGATAATTTTTAGAAAGAGTTTCGTTGATTTAGTTAAAAAAAAATGAATTTTGAAAATATGAGGTGCTAACTTTCCGTAGCACCTCATGTTTCGAAAAAATTAATTTTGAACATGATATTTTATAGTTCTCGAAGAGTTCTACAGTTCCTGATCAGATTTAGCAATAGTTCCGGTCATTAAGTATTTTAAACAAATTTTTAATCTGATTGCGAGCACCTTAAATTCCAAAAAAATTGATTTTTACCATGAGATTCTATAGTTCTCGAAGAGTTCTACAGTTCCTGATAGGTGTCAGCGACAGTTCCGGCCTTTAATTATTTTTAAACAATTTTTTTAATTTGACCGCCAGCACCTCATCTACGAGTGCTGACAATTCTGATCGTTTTTTCTTCAGAGTTCTCGGCAGTTCTCACATAGTTCCGAGCATTTAAATACGTTTTGACAAGAGTTTCAGCTATTTACTATTTTTAAACAATTTTTTAATTCGACCGCCAGCATCTCATCTACGAGAAATACGGGGTGTTGACAATTCCGATCGTTTTCTTCAGAGTTCTTGGCAGTTCTCACATAGTTCCGAGCATTTAAATACGTTTTGACAAGAGGTCCAGCTATTCACTGTTTTTAAACAATTTTTTAATCTGACCGCCAGCACTTCATCTACGAGAAATACGGGGTGCTGACAATTCCGATCGTTTTCTTCAGAGTTCCCGGCAGTTCTCACATAGTTCCGAGCACTTAAATACGTTTTGACAAAAGTTCCAGCTATTTACTATTTTTAAACAATTTTTTAATCTGACCGCCAGCACCTCATCTACGAGAAATACGGGGTGCTGACAATTCCGATCGTTTTCTTCAGAGTTCCCGGCAGTTCTCACATAGTTCCGAGCATTTAAATACGTTTTGACAAGAGTTCCAGCTATTCACTGTTTTTAAACAATTTTTTAATCTGACCGCCAGCACTTCATCTACGAGAAATACGGGGTGCTGACAATTCCGATCGTTTTCTTCAGAGTTCCCGGCAGTTCTCACATAGTTCCGAGCATTTAAATACGTTTTGACAAGAGTTTCAGCTATTTACTATTTTTAAACAATTTTTTAATCTGACCGCCAGCACCTCATCTACGAGAAATACGGGGTGCTGACAATTCCGATCGTTTTCTTCAGAGTTCCCGGCAGTTCTCACATAGTTCCGAGCATTTAAATACGTTTTGACAAGAGTTCCAGCTATTTACTATTTTTAAACAATTTTTTAATCTGACGCCAGCACCTCATCTACGAGAAATACGGGGTGCTGACAATTCCGATCGTTTTCTTCAGAGTTCCCGGCAGTTCTCACATAGTTCCGAGCATTTAAATACGTTTTGACAAGAGTTCCAGCTATTTACTATTTTTAAACAATTTTTTAATCGACCGCCAGCACCTCATCTACGAGAAATACGGGGTGTGACAATTCCGATCGTTTTCTTCAGAGTTCCCGGCAGTTCTCACATAGTTCCGAGCATTTAAATACGTTTTGACAAGAGTTCCAGCTATTACTATTTTTAAACAATTTTTAATCTGACCGCCAGCACCTCATCTACGAGAAATACGGGGTGCTGACAATTCCGATCGTTTTTCTTCAGAGTTCCCGGCAGTTCTCACATAGTTCGCGAGCATTTAAATACGTTTTGACAAGAGTTCAGCTATTTACCTATTTTTAAACAATTTTTCTAATCTGACCGCCAGCACCTCATCTACGAGAAATACGGGGTGCTGACAATTCCGATCGTTTTCTTCAGAGTTTCCGGCAGTTCTCACATAGTTCCGAGCATTTAAATACGTTTGACAAGAGTTCCAGCTATTTACTATTTTTAAACACTATTTCTGACCGCCAGCACCTCATTACGAGCTATTTACGGATATTTTTAAAACAATTTTTAATTCGACCGCCAGCATCCTCATCTACGAGAAATACGGGGTGTTGACAATTCCGATCGTTTTCTTCAGAGTTTCCGGCAGTTCTCACATAGTTCCGAGCATTAAATACGTTTTGACAAGAGTTCCAGCTATTTACTATTTTTAAACAATTTTTTAATTTGACCGCCAGCACCTCATCTACGAGAAATACGGGGTGCTGACAATTCTGATTGTTTTCTTCAGAGTTCCGGCAGTTCTCACATAGTTCCGAGCATTTAAATACGTTTTGACAAGAGTTCCAGCTATTTACTATTTTTAAACAATTTTTTAATCTGACCGCCAGCACCTCATCTACGAGAAATACGGGGTGCTGACAATTCTGATCGTTTTCTTCAGAGTTCTCGGCAGTTCTCACATAGTTCCGAGCATTTAAATACGTTTTGACAAGAGTTTCAGCTATTTACTATTTTTAAACAATTTTTTAATTCGACCGCCAGCATCTCATCTATGAGAAATACGGGGTTGTTGACAATTCCGATCGTTTTCTTCAGAGTTTCCGGCAGTTCTCACATAGTTCCGAGCATTTAAATACGTTTTGACAAGAGTTCCAGCTATTTACTATTTTAAACAATTTTTTAATTCGACCGCCAGCATCTCATCTATGAGAAATACGGGGTGTTGACAATTCCGATCGTTTTCTTCAGAGTTCCGGCAGTTCTCACATAGTTCCGAGCATTTAAATACGTTTTGACAAGAGTTCCAGCTATTCACTGTTTTTAAACAATTTTTTAATCTGACCGCCAGCACCTCATCTACGAGAAATACAGGGGTGCTGACAATTCCGATCGTTTTCTTTAGAGTTCCCGGCAGTTCTCACATAGTTCCGAGCATTTAAATACGTTTTGACAAGAGTTCCAGCTATTTACTATTTTTAAACAATTTTTTAATCTGACCGCCAGCACCTCATCTACGAGAAATATGGGGTGCTGACAATTCCGATCGTTTTCTTCAGAGTTCCGGCAGTTCTCACATAGTTCCGAGCATTTAAATACGTTTTGACAAGAGTTCCAGCTATTTACTATTTTTAAACAATTTTTTAATCTGACCGCCAGCACTTCATCTACGAGAAATACGGGGTGCTGACAATTCCGACCGTTTTCTTCAGAGTTCTCGGCAGTTCTCACATAGTTCCGAGCATTTTAATACGTTTTGACAAGAGTTCCAGCTATTCATTGTTTTTAAACAATTTTTTAATTCGACCGCCAGCATCTCATCTATGAGAAATACGGGGTGTTGACAATTCCGATCGTTTTCTTCAGAGTTCCGGCAGTTCTCACATAGTTCCGAGCATTTAAATACGTTTTGACAAGAGTTCCAGCTATTCACTGTTTTTAAACAATTTTTTAATCTGACCGCCAGCACCTCATCTACGAGAAATACGGGGTGCTGACAATTCCGATCGTTTTCTTCAGAGTTCCCGGCAGTTCTCACATAGTTCCGAGCATTTAAATACGTTTTGACAAGAGTTCCAGCTATTTACTATTTTTAAACAATTTTTTAATCTGACCGCCAGCACCTCATCTACGAGAAATATGGGGTGCTGACAATTCCGATAGTTTTCTTCAGAGTTTCCGGCAGTTCTCACATAGTTCCGAGCATTTAAATACGTTTTGACAAGAGTTCCAGCTATTTACTATTTTTAAACAATTTTTTAATCTGACCGCCAGCACCTCATCTACGAGAAATACGGGGTGCTGACAATTCCGATTGTTTTCTTCAAAGTTCTCGGGAGTTCTCACATAGTTCCGAGCATTTAAATACGTTTTGACAAGAGTTCCAGCTATTTACTATTTTTAAACAATTTTTTAATCTGACCGCCAGCACCTCATCTACGAGAAATACGGGGTGCTGACAATTCCGATTGTTTTCTTCAAAGTTCTCGGGAGTTCTCACATAGTTCCGAGCATTTAAATACGTTTTCTATGTTTTCATCTTCGGGTCTTAATTTTTTTAAGATGTAATGATTTTTAACGGTACCGGTTTCGATTCCAGTCCTATTGGTTTTACAAAATTTCCATACGGTTTTTGTTTCAGACAATGCGTTTCATTTTTTTAATTATTTTCATAACTTGATTTACACGATGCAACACAAATAAAATATTTTATAAAATTATTTATTTAATAATTGTAGTTGTTCACCAATCAATTCCGATTATTATGATGTAATGGTATCAAAATATTAAATATGCAAACAATTAATTATATAATGTAATAAAAAAATTTACTCACCAGCCGTTGTTTCGTCGCAGTCGGTTGGTTCCGCCACTGCTTCAACACCACACGGCTAATCTGGGGGCTAACCATATTCGTGATATTGTCACTTAGACAGTCCATCGATCTTACATGGCACTTCTAAATTTCACAAAAACACGTTATACTTTTACAAGTGCAAAGTACGATTATTCCGATCGAATTATTCTGATCGTGACGAGCGCGAAATAAAATTTTACGAGACGGTTTTGTCGAAAAAATTCGACGTTGGTTCGACGGGACGCCGCATATTTTTTCGAGAGAAAACAACGTCGCGTTTTACGGCGCTGGTTTTGATTTCTTGCACAGTCTTCTCGTCTTCCCAGTATTTGGCGAACACGAAGCAGTTCAGATTTTCTGTGCTTTTATCTAAATCTGACTGATAGCTTGCGATCATTACATTTTATTTTTTCGAAATAATATAATTTGACCCAAGTTTATGACCAATGGCAAAAGTGGTTTTCAAAAACTCAAATGATAACTTAAAAAATAGAAATCTACAATAATATCATTTATCTAAATTATTTTAATACACTCTTAAGCCGGCTACACACGTTCCGGTAGAACTGTCAGGTATGCCTGCGCAGGCATACCTGAAAGTTTTACCGGAACGTGTGTAGCCGGCTTTAAGCATGTGTCGCCAAAAATTGGAGGTATACGTTGAAAAAAAACCCTACGTAATTACGAGGGACATAATTACCATCAAAATAGAACGGAAGATGGTACCTCGAAGTCAGGAAGGACATTACGTATTTTTAATTTTTAGCGATACATGCTTACCGCATAATGTACTCTTAAGCATGTGTCGCCAAAAATTGGAGATACACGTTGAAATAAAAATCCTTACGTAATTACGAGGGACATAAGTACCATCAAAAATAGAAGGGAAGATGGTACCTCGAAGTCAGGAAGTACATTACGTACCTACAATTTTTGGCGACACATGCTTAAGAGTTTACATACCTGCATTACTTGTTTCTTTCAGTTTTTTATCAAATAACGGATACATGTTTTGTCGGTGGATGACCACATTATATACACAAAATAAACGATTCTGCTGCTGCTGCTGCTGCTGCTGCTGTATCACTGTCTAATTTGCGAATGTATTCCATGCATTCGCACTGTGACTCCCGGCACGCACCGCGAAATACTCCGCGAATGTCACTGCTTGTGAATATATTCATATTTATGTTAGTTGCGTAAATAATATAACAGTCGTATAAAACGGTGTAAGAATCCTGTGTTCGAGCAACGAAATGACACGTCCGCGTCGATGCCACCTAGTGGCTATGCCACTGCTATTCGCGAATGTTTTTTGTTCAACAAATGTCGCGATCATGCATGGTTGACGCCGAGTACCTCGTATACGAGGTACGTATGTAGGAGGTACATTTGTACGAGGTACATATGCACGTACGAGGTATGTATGTACGGGGTACATACGGGAAGCCCCCTAAAAAACTGTACCTCCTAAAAAATTGTACCGTGAATTTATAAGTGCGGTGCCTCCAATCGGTACCTCCTCCTTTATCAGTACCTCGTGTGTATTCCGTACCTTGTGCTATACTGTACCGGGAAAAGTATCTCCTAGCAGTATGTAACTTGAAATGTCATTTCCATTTAGAAATTAGTACCTCGAATTTGGAGATACTACGCGGTACATGCTTAAGAGTGTAATTCTGTGAGGTCTCTGAGATCCCATCCACATTTGTCATCGTAACTTCAGCAAAAATTCAATTTATTTTTTATTTTTTTAATCGATTGAGAATCGATCCATGAATAGGCCCATAATGTATAAAAGTCGATAGAATTAAATCGATGCGTTCCGTTTCACGCATGATGCGCATAATGCATCATTTATCCTTGTTGTTCACCGAACGCACTCCTAAGAGTTTCAAGATATACGAGTAAAAGAAAAGAATATAGGGGACAAAGTGCAGAAACGCGAAAAAAGGAAGTTGAGCTGGGGTCTTGGAGACTTCACTGTGTATACCTAGGGTTAACAAGCAGCACTGCGCTGCTGCATTCTCGATGCTGCATAACAAGGAAGAAATTGATATAATTCATATTTTTATTTAAAAAACCGTATATATGCAGCACACGGAAAGAATGGTTTTGCTGAAGTGTCTAAAAATTTAGCTGAATACAGATCTAAAAGTAATTTTGTTGGATCATCAAAATAATTATGTAGAACACCTAAACTGATTGCTAAAATGTCAAAATTTTTTACAGCATTATCATATTTTAGCGACTTACTATAATTATTTTGATGGTGCAACAAAATTATTTTTAGATCTGTATCTAGCTAAATTTTTAGATACCTACAGTCGTTTTGGTTCGACCCAACTGGCTAAATTAATATTTTTACATATAATAATAATTTGGCCAGTTGGGTCGAACCAAAACGACTGTTGTTTTGAATTATTTACTGGCGACGGAAGGTACTTGTTTTGTTTTTAGATACCTACTTCAGCAAAATCGTTCTTTCCGTGTACATATTTTTATCAAGGTCTAAATAATGTTAATATATATCACTAATGTAAAATGTATATAAAATAATTTTTTTATCTGCGAAAGTTGTTGGAATATTATCGAATCATTAGAGAATTATAAAATCTTGAGTTTAAATTTTTCACGATCTAATAAATAAAACTGTACGTATGAATTTACAATCATCCACAGTAGTATTTAAAGGGGTAAAACGTTTTGAAGACTTGACCGTTGAATTTGAGTCTAAGGATGAGAAATCAGTGAAATTTATGGAGAAGAACAGTATGTTATATCAAAAGCATTGTTGTACGTCACCAACAGTAACTATTTTAAGAATAATATATTTTACACATGAGGAAAAAGAGAAAGTTATGATAAATGGATTAATGACGCGTAATGAGTTAATATTTATTTTAAAGTAGATTAGTGTAAAGTAGATTATGGCATTTAAAATTATCATGTGAACATTATTTGTTACACTTTGTGAATCGCTTAATACCTTTGTGAATTATGGCAGAAAGGATAAAAGGTTTATAGACATATTATAGTTATCTCACGAATCTCACGTGTTGACGCTGAACGACCCTTCTTAAGAGTTCCAAGCTCATTGAAGCATGCGATTATCTATCACTTTAGCCGGGGTGTCGAAGTTGGCCGGCCTTGTAACGTGGGAGAAGCGGACGCGATTTTCGCCACCGTTGCGAATCGAGCCCTGGCGCCGGGTATGCTTGAAACGCAATGCCAGTGCACTACGTTTGACACACATGGATATCCATTCACGAAATAACTTATTACTATTTGTTTCTATTTTAATTTGACACGGTTACTGGGGGCAAATCTCGTGGAGACCGTGGACATATTCGGACGTGTTTTGTCCTGAATAATTTTTGAAGATTACTAATGCCATCAGCGCCGAGATTAGATTGAATCTTTCGAGTCGGTATTTATTATCTTTGACTTGTTCTTGGCCGTTATGTGATCCCGAGGAGGATTAGGTGCCATAAAATTAAAGAAGAAGAAGAAGGCTACTGGGGGCTACGGCACGAGTCTCGTGCGTCAAGAGGCGTAATTGTTTCTATACCCGATAACTGGCTCCTACTCTCGAGGGACCAGCTATGCACTCACTGGGTGTCTCCGTACTAATCGAGTCACCACTCTCGCATCGTGCGTGCACCATCCGAGAACCCGGGCATTCATTCTTGACTTTTTCATATTTACTACGTGTTGGAGAGCAAACGGATTGACAACCGAGAGCTCCCTAGATAACCGTGCCCTTTCTTGGCCCCACAACTCACCATGGACAGTGGTACTTGGGCCCGTATCACTACAGGACCTTAGTGGCGCATTCAGATCGCCATTGACATCGTTTAGTTACTGCAGAGCGCGCCGACTAGTCGACATCAGATCTTGTGATCGAGCCGTACTGAATCAGAACAGCCCCATTGCAACGTTCCAGCAAGACCACTGGGAGGTGGGCGCATGACCTGACTGGGAGAGGCTATATATTCGCGTCACCAGACCAATTTAAGCATGCGATTATTTTTTACTTTAGCCGGGGTGTCGAAGTTGGCTGGCCTTGCAACGTGGGAGAAGCGGACGCGATTCCCGCCACCGCTGCGAGTCGAGCCCCGGCGCCGGGTATGCTTGAAACGCAATGCCAGTGCACTACGTTTGACACACATGGATATCCATTCACGAAATAACTTATTACTATTTGTTTCTATTTTAATTTGACACGGCTACTGGGGGCAAATCTCGTGGAGACCGTGGACATATTCGGACGAGTCTGTATTTATTATTTTCGACTTGTTCTTGGCCGTTATGTGATCCCGAGGAGGATTAGGTGCCATAAAATCAAAGAAGAAGAAGAAGAAGGCTACTGGGGGCCACGGCACGAGTCTCGTGCATCAAGAGGCGTAATCGTTTCTATACCCGATAACTGGCTCCTACTCTCAAGGGACCAGCTATGCACTCACTGGGTGTCTCCGTACTAACCGAGTCACCACTCTCGCATCGCTTGCACGTGACCATCCGAGAACCCGGGCATGAAGATTCATTCTTGACTTTTTCATATTTACTACGTGTTGGAGAGCAAACGGATTGACAGCCGAGAGCTCCCCAGATAACCGTGCTCTTTCTTGGCCCCACAACTCACCATGGACAGCGGTACTTGGGCCCGTATCACTACAGGACCTTAGTCGCGCATTCAGATTGCTATTGACGTCGCTTGGTTACTGCAGAGCGCGCCGACCAGCCGACATCAGATCTTGCGACCGAGCCGTACTGAATCAGAACAGCCCCATTGCAACGTTCCAGCGAGACCACTGGGAGGTGGGCGCATGACTTGACTGGGAGAGGCTATATATTCGCATCACCAGATTAATTGACTTTAACCCTAGGCCCAAAGGAACTCGTGCAGAGAATCAAAGGCCTAAGACAGCCTAACTCGGTCGATACAATACGACAGTGCTCGCACCAGCGCAGTTTTTGAGCCACTCGGATCGCCGGATCCTAACACGGATCCGCCACTTTTTTCGCGCTCCTTTTTGCCACGATTCACAAAAGGTAGTAGCCTTGCCACTGTTAACAATGTGGACGGGAGCGAGGCCGCCGTGGCCAGCGTGATTACCGGTAGTAGGTCCGACGCACGTTGCACGTAACTTTTAACTTTTTAATTCGTCATGATTATTTGTACTTAATGCATTAAATTATGCGTTTTACTCGTTGATATTGTTTAACAATAATCTTATCGTTGCTTATTAAAAATGCAACGATAATTTTATCATTGCATCTTTAATACGCGTATATATCGATGCTGTGAGATTTATATCAATATTACTCGTATAAAGCCGGGTACTCACTAGGATCGTGCAACGTGCAACGCAACGGTTGCTACAATTTTTTCACAATGTGTTTGTTCCGGAATAAGACGTATTCACTAGTTGCAGCAACCGTTGCGTTGCACGTTGTACGGTTCTAGTGAGTATCCGGCATAACAAACTCCCTCCGTGATTATATCTCCGATTTAAGATGAGCTTAGTGTACTCTCAACGCAAATACGTGTGTTAGAAATTCGCGGTTGACTTATGGCCGCTGGACATTAGTATACTCTGCCTGTTGCGTTTCGCCGCAAAACCTAAGGCCGGGTACTCACTAGGACCGTGCAACGTGCAACGCAACGGTTGCTACAATTTTTCACAATGTGTTCCGAAATAAGACGTACTCACTAGTTGCAGCAATCGTTGCGTTGCACGTTGCACGGTCTTAGTGAGTACCCGGCATAAGATGGCTAATAGAATGGCTGGCAAAAAATGATGCTGTTGATACATCATTCAAATTGTTGCCGAAAATGCGACAGAATCTGCTAACAGACAGTGTGAGCAGATTGACTGTCAGCTTTGCCTGCGCGATTTCTGTTGCCAATCTGCTTACACTGCTTGTCAGCGTGTTCTATCGACAGAACACCAGCTCAATGTGGACATAGATGGCTATGGTTTTGGTATGGGATCTGATCAAATTTGCTGCCAATCTGTGCGGATACTGTTAAACATTTTGCTTACTGAGCCGTTGTTAATTGACCTAACAACTAAACCATTTCAAATGCGTGCCGAGTCCGGCCCATCGCTTCTCATTCGCTCAGACGTTTCAAATACCAGACACCTGTATATGAAGGATACAACAACCAATCAATATCCACTCGGAGTAATGTCGTTGGACTCTGATGGTTCTTCCCCTGCAAGCGCGTGGAATATGATCGTTTTTTCCCAGCATGGTGCATTTTTCGGCCTTATTTCTAATAAATTGTAACTGTTCTTGATCAAAATAGATAAAAATTATGAAAGTTCCTTAAAAAGTAGACTTTGATCGTTTTTCCCCAGTATCCTTCATTTCCCTTATTACCTGTAGCATAGCGTGATTTTGCGATCTCGTAATATCAGGAATTGAGCGCTAGTCAAGCGAAAAGCATTAGAACTCGTCAACATAAATCGTGTAGATACTCTTCGAAAAGAAGCTGAAACTCTCTAATCAGAACTATCGAATTTTAAAGTAGGAGTGCCAGCTTCACACACCCGTCAGATTATATCCTTTCGCGAATTTTTAGAGCTATGTCAACGACAGGAAAAATAAAATTAAATAATTGCAAGCGATCGGTTCCGATCGGTCAGATTCAGATGAAAGCACAGTAAATCTGAACTTCGTGTTTGCCAAATACTGGTAAAACCCCTGTTAAGCTGGCCCCCCCACCTTGCAGAAATTAAAAAAAAAAGCGCAAAATTACAAGCTATTTGTGAGCTTTTATATCCTGCAGATTAAATTTTTGAGCTTGTCACACTGAACAGGAATTTAATATTTTTTATGGGGGGCTGAGTCAACGTTTAAAAATAGATATTGAATTGATTTTTACGGCAGAATTAGGAGCTATTTATGAGTTTTCAAAATGATATAGTTTCGATTTTTGATCTCATCCTCTTAACCCCGAAACAACCTTTTAATTGATTCAACTCAAGAGAAAAATGTTGAGAAAAATTTAAATATATCGTATCGCGGATATAATTCGTATAGCGTATAAACTCTAAGAATAAATTCTTAAATACGCGCATTTTGATTATTGAGCTACAACCCCTTCGCAAGAAAACCATCCCATCTTCCTGCTTAAGAGAGAACTGTACTTAAAATGAATAAAATTATTTTACGACTAAATATTGTTTACTAAATTCTGAACACTAAAATAAAAAGAAAGAGTACTTCACTCTTGAGACTGTTAGGGATCGGGGGTAGTTTTCTATCAAACGGCTAGGGTACAAAATCTGAAACTTCATATTTTTGTGATACAAATTATCCTGAATTGCATTACAGAGAATTATTACAGAGAATTGACAGATTTACTTGGAAAGAAGCATAATATTGAACCTCTAGTCGTATCAGGAAATAAAGGTATTGTACAATACTGAGAACTGAAAAAGCTATACCTACGTAAGTTTTATGTTAGATAATTACTAAGTTTATTAATTAATATATAAAGAGTACATATATGACACATTGCAGAATCAAAGTTTATCTATACATAATTACACATTAGTTTAATTACATTATAAAGAATGTTTTGCTGCTACAATTTTTTATATACATTAACATTACATATACATTAACATAAATGTAATTTCTATTTTTTATAATTATGATTATTCTTTTGTTGAAAAAAATCGCTGGATTTAGTTTGTTTTGAAGCTATTTTAGTATATAATTGTAAGACAGGTGGCCGAATTATAGAGGTGGCCAACTTGACAGGTTATACTGTATTATCGAAAGTTTTACTAGAGAATATCCTGTTTATTTCATATTTCCATTCTCTTCATTCTGAGAACAAACGTTATATCGTTAAGCGAGCACTGATATTTGATAAATTAATGCTTAGAAATACTCATTGTTAGTAATCAATAAAAAAATTTGATAATTGATAATAGAATCACGTACCAGATATTTGAGTATATCTAACTTTTGACGATTGTTAATTAGCTTATCGTATTCATCAGGTGAAATTAGGAAGGTTTCCTGATTGTTTTCAAGTTTTTCGATCATATTACGTTGTGTGTTGTCGTTGCTAATTGTCCTCTCATTATCTTTGTTTTTATTGTTTATTTGAGTTCTGCAAATGTATATTGGTCATTATATTAGCCTATTAATTATTAATGTATAAAATATATTCCTTATTTATTATTTAACATATATAGATATATATAAATTTATGTTCAATAAATTATTTTCCAATTTTTATTTATTTATGGCAAAAATTAATATATTTCAACGAAATTTATTTGAAGTAGAAGTAAAAGAAAACAGAAAATGTGGGTAACTAAAGAACAGTGCCCATTTAGAGCCAAAATTTGCCTGTAAGGGAAACCTATCATATGAAATCTGTCTATCTTTACGTTTTTGGGTCTACTGAACTCGAATATAAGACTTAAAATTGTCCAGGGAAATTTGTGAAAATGCAGTTTTGTGATAGGAAAGCTTTGTTCAGTAGTAAGTATTTTGTAATGATCAAATGGAATTTGTGAACAAAAGAAGACTTTCTTTTTTTACTATCATCTTATTATTTTTGAGTTTAAAAGATGAAGCGTGTGTATGTGTGTGTGTGTGTGTGTGTGTAGCTTGTTTACTGTCGCCAGCATTTAGCTTTATTACTCAAGATACATCGCGTGTAGGTTGCTGGATTTGTATCTTTTCTGTCTTGTAAGTTCTAATTCGTTACCGATTACATTTGACATGACAGACATACTCACATATGACATAACTATAGACGAATTAGACCTTACAAGACAAAAAGAAATACAAATCCAGCAACCTCCACGCGGTGTATGCTAATGCTTGGGTAAAGCTAATGCTGGCGGTAACCATCAGTGACAGTAAAAACGCGCGCGCGCGCACCCCCATCTTTTAAACTCAAAGATAGTGATAGAGTAAAAAAAGAAAGCCTTCTTTTGTTCACAAATGTCATTTGATCATTATAAAATACTTGCTGCTGAACGAAGCTTTCCTGGAGGATGTCTCGTAGCTTAGTGCGTGAGTGCGATAGATTAGTATGCTAAGGGTATGATCATGAGTTCAATCCCGATCATCTCACATATTCCTTTTTTAAGAAGAGATATCCCTGTTTAAGGGAAAAAGAAAAAACAATTTTAAGAGTTCTAAGAACTCGAGATTACAAGAAGGATCCCCCGATTAAGGGGTAGATATTGATTAAAAATAGAGATGCATATTTTGCATCTGCTTTCAATGATTTTAACTTTCATATTCGAGTTTAGCAGATTCAAAAACATAAAAATAGACAGATTTTATACGTTTTCCTTACAGGCAAAGTTTTGCCCTAAATGGGCACCGTTTTTTAATTTAAAAAAATGATGAATTAAAACTGTTATTTACGCGTAATTATCTTAATAAATTGTTATTCCTCAATTAAAGTATTGAAAAGTTGAAAAGTAACCACGACTATAATTGTACAAAGCAAATTATAAAACTTTGAATGGGAATTATCGAAGAAGTGCGCTTTAAAACTTTACCAATCGTAAAATGCATTTCGTTCCTTACAATATTCTATATAACTTTCTTATTATCTTTTCGCGAATTAGGCTATCTATGAAATATCTAGTCATTCTAGTCCAATGTTCATTCGATTACAGTTTGTGTTCTTTTGTCACATATATATAATGTTTGAGAATATTTCAGTCAGAAGTATAATTTCATTGCTTGAATAATTTAGGCGGGATATTCTTTTGAGAAAAATTTTGTTTCAAGCCACTATAATTGTTTAATCTCGAGCACTAACAAGTAAATCTGAACTTATCAATTTGAATAAAACTGCGCAGGTACATAAGATATACGTGTAACAATATGCTTCATTCAAATATCTTATCAATTTTTATATGCACGAAACTTAATCTTAAAAAAAATTAAAAGAATACTTTTGCGTTTCACGTAATGTTTCCTAATAAAATATGCCGTTTTTTGTAAAAATTTCAAGATAAATTAAACACTAAAAGGTTGCATAAACAAAATATTGGTCGATTTTTCGAAAAAGTAATTACAGAAATTGCAAAATTACACGCATGCAGTTTTTCGAAAATAATATTCTGCCGAAGTTTGACACCTATTCCCCAGCTTCGTTTTTTGCGAAAAATTCACCTGATCGACTCAATGCCTTCGTCAATCATCGGTGCCGTATCCCACTTTGATAGGACGTATGGTTCCTTAGAGAAGCCGCCAATGAACTGTCCGGTCATTAATTTGGGCATAATCAATGGCTTTAATAATGGCGCGATGCCATTTAGTCCGTTCAGCTTGGTTACTAAGCGCATAGGTATACCTTGGACATCGCTGCGCTTTCCTTGCGCTAAAAATTTTTTATATTATTCTTACAATACACTATTAATGCGTTAAACGTATTGGGTTATTAAAACGTATATTATTACTATTTAGGTAAGAAAATATATTTACTAAAAGTAACGGTACGTACCTCCCCAACAAGTATGTCCATAGTATAGACAGGACCCTGGATTGAAATGATAAAATGTATGCATTATAATATTGAATATATTACAATTTCCGGATTTGTAACTCCATTTTGTTGTTAACATATTTACATTTTACATCGCGTAATAGGCAAGTAAAAGTAAATATAGTGGAATGTTCAATAAAAATGTAGGTATGTGATATTAAGTTATGGAAATTTAATTTCGATTAAAACTGTAATATAAGATCACATGAGAATCGAATATAAAATTCGACTAAAGATGTAAAAATAATATTATGATGCGTCCATCTTTCTCCGGTGGATAAAACAGGAACCGTATTCAGTGCATTGCAAGAGAGAATGTAATAAACATTTATTTGAAGACTCTTGGTGTTATTATATCCCCCAGACGATGCTCTAAGAAACGATCTTGTGAATCGTCTATAAGCGATATGGAGAAGTTTGCCTCGGCATTCTTTGTACGCAATGAATGTCAGGACAGATAATATCCCGTAAAATTGGCTTTTCGTTATTACTTTATTATGATTTCGCTTAACATCACGTTTTAGAATTTATTACGCTCTGATTTTATTATGCTTTCGTAGTAAAGAATTTGCTTATTTCGAGAATTAATATATATTAAGGAATTAAAGATTAAAGATTATGAAAAAATTCTTAATGCTAAGAATCACAGGTACCGATTAATATGTAGAAGTAAAATAATTATACAATATAATTAAAGTAAGTAATATTTTTGTCCAGTCTATTCTTGTCTAGTAATATTTTATGCAACCTCATATCGATCAAACATCTAGATTGATGTTGTACTCCGCAACGTACTTTGGATCTATGAACGTCGATAATTCCATTCGTAAAATGGTTTGGGATTAAAAATCCGCGCGCGCGCGTGCATGCGTTAGAAGCTTTGAATGGAATCTCGATAAAAGAATAAGTGAGAAGTGATTGAAACTGCAATAGCCGGATTAAAGGAATGCTCATCGAAAGGGTTGCAATGGAATAAATGGAATCGGGAGCATGGATATTTTATTCACGTTTCGTTGTGTGAAACGAAAAAGGAACGATATCCGGTTGAGTATATATATGTATATATTGCTTTTGCAGCTTTGCCGCTCTATACTACTCTATAGGATAGTTCTTTGCTGGGAAGCAAAGATGCAAAATGCAGCATATGAGCGAGAAAAATTCGTTTCTGTCCCCCGGAATGTGAATATATTCGATCTATCGTTTTTACGTAACACATGTACGATGTACGTAATATGTCAAGGGACTGTGGATGGCCGCGCGCGACTCCATTCTCAAAGCCCACGCTGATGGTTTTTGCTGGAATCGATCCGATTTAAACATTACGTTTCTCTCTATCAACCCGATGGTCTTTGACGTACTTGAGACGCGCCTTATTTGCACAAAGATTCGTGATAATCATTAAGGAAACGGCTGACTGACGGCTATGATAGTGTAACGAATAAGAGCACAGGCCTTCGCTATGGATAGTTTAGATTCAATTTCAATCTCGTCGCCATTGGATCATCGCAGCGCTATTCTCGAAATGCAGTCTAAACGAGAACTTTGCTCCGTAAAAATGAATAAAATAATCTTCATATTCTAAAACTTATTAAATTATGTACAATATAAATAAATTTTGGAAATTGATAAAAACAAATTTTTATTAAAATCAATAAAAATTTTCTCTATCTTATAAATAGGCCGATAATATGAGCGAAATAAAAAGATAAATATTAATAAATTAGTTTATTCGCAACATATAAATAAAAGAAAATTATAGTATACGTTTCGACTTTACTTAATCCTTCTTAAGCCTTCTTCAGTATCGAATTTTAAGAAATCTAAATTAATTTAAATAATAATTATAACAGAAAAAATTAGAACGGCAAATATTATTATAGATCATATGTGACATTATCAATTTATATTTGAGAAAAACAAAAAGGAGGTTCGGAAATGTCTAAGGTCAAAACGACAGACTATAACATTGGAAAGAAATCTGATCTTTTAACTTTCGACTTTTTTAACATCTGACTCGAATTCTCACAAATCCATTAGACATTTTGGACAAGCATATTCTCGCCTTCCAACGAAGAATACGTCACATTGTATCTTATTTTAACCATTGACTTTAACACTGCGCGGACGCCGCGCCGTGGATCTTTTAAGGCTCAGTCAATTTTTCGTATTTTACAGTTTTCTCCTGATGTTTCAACACTTATTTCCGAACCTTTTTGTTTTTCTCAAATATAAATTGACAATGTCACATATAAATAATCTATAATAATATTCGCCATTCTAATTTTTCCTGTTATAATTATTATTTAAATTAATTTATATTTCTTAAAATTTGGTATCAAAGAAGACTAATTGTAAGTAAAGCCGAAACGTATATAGTAATTTTCTCTTATCATTTTCTTTATATTTATGTTGCGAATAAACTAATTTATTAATATATCATCTTTTTAGCTCATATTGTTGGCCTATTTATCATATTACTCTTGCATTGCATAACACGACTAACAATCTAATAATTTCTCTATCTTCTCCATCGTTAAATGTCATTAAAAAACTGCTAGATAATAATAACGCAAATATGCTGTATACATCCAGCAGAGCTCGAGATATTTCGAGAGTAAAAACAAGTATAATGTTAAGTAAATAATTGATTAAGGCTCCCCGCTGTACGTTAATTTATAATGTTATTTTATGCTGATTAATACGAAAATAATGAATTGGCACAATTAAGCAGTATGCCGTAATTACAGTGCGTTTCTACTTGACTTGTTAGTAAATTAAAAAAAAACTTTTCTTGCACTTAGCAATTAAAGAATTAAGTATTAAAAATATTAGAAGCTATAATATATAAAAACTCATTACAAATCACATCTTGAGAAAGGATCAAAGTAAAGCAAATTGATCATACTAATTAAAGGATCCGTAATTGAAAGAAAACTTTGCTAGTTTTAGAATATTCTTATTCATCAGTGATATTGATTTCTCTGTTTCTCATCTTTAGTCTCTGTTTTTAAATATATAATCTGAAGTTTATTAATTTTCCAGCATTCTTCTGACGTTCTTATTTAGAAATATGAAATTTTTCCAGTCGCGCAAACTGCATTTTTATTACTTTGTAGAACAAATACCCGATCTAATGTCTAATCCCTTTATTCTTTCGACATATAACTATTCTTCGATATATCAAGACGTAATTTTTAGTAATAACAATAAAGTTATATTTCACTATCTTTTATAGGGTAACTCCGGTATGTACGCCGCAGCTAAGGAAAACTTAATTTATTGAGTACTATTTACTATGTTTAAGGCAAATGAATTATACTAATAAAAACTTTATACTGTCTACTACTATAAAAAAAAATAGAAATATAAAATATTCATTCTTTGTATTTAAAAAACTTTTAGAAACTCTTGCATTTTTGCCATATATCCCAGAAGGGTGGGTTATATAACATTCATGGGTAAAACATATATACGCCTTATAAAAAATTACAAATAATGTTTATAAATAAGGCAATAAAATGTCATAATAAGTTATAAAATGTGTGTAAAAAGTGTATTAAGATGTAAGAATGATAAACAAATTATAAAACTAAAAACTTTTAAAAAGAAAATAAAAGAGCGCTAGATGCATTAAAGATTATTGTTATACAATCCAAAAAAAGAAGGAAAACGAACACATAGGAGATTTCGAGTTTTACAAAGTGTCTGTACTATGGCATAAATCTCGCGTGCTAACTTGTCGTATATCCTAAATAAGAGGGATATACAAGATATTAAGTTAAACAAAAATACAAGAGCTATGCACTTGTATATTTGGCTGTATATTCCATCATTTACTATCTCTCTACACTTATGTATCATGAAATAACCATTAAACCTTTTACATTCCCTACAGAGTAATAATTTTACGTAGGTCGTAACACAAGATCGCGCTTCTTAATACGGTGAGAAATCGATTCAACTCACGACAGTTATATTAACAGTAAAGAACTGAAATTTCAACACAATACTAATATGGCATAAAGGCACATAACAGAATAATTGCAAGCAAGTACCGTCATTCCTTCTATCTTTTTCTGACATCTGCGACAGTAAAACCCCGCGCGGCGTAAATATCGGAGTTACCCTATATCTCTCTAATTTTAAACTCCGAATATTTCGATTATTCCATTTAAAAATATTAAACATATTTTGTTTAAAGAATTGAAAAAGATTTTATCAATGTTCTTATGTTATATATAAATCCGGTATCGGTAATTTTTATTAAATTTTTAATAATTCAATATATTAACACTGTATTAATTGCACAAAATGCTACGTGCTCAAAGAATCTTGTAATCCATAGTTTGAATGACAGAGAAGGTACGTGTAAAAAAATATGTAGTTACTGTATGTAAATTTTTAAGTACATACCACGTAAACTTTTTCAATTTACTTCGATGTCGAATTAATTTATGGCAAGTTGGAGACGAAATTCTATGTTATAGCGTTTCTCATGATAATCCACTTAGCGTTTCGCAAACATTATAATACGCTTACATCTTTTTATTTCAAATTAATGGCCACGTATCCGAGAACAGTCCGCAGATATTGCAATATCTTGAATAATTACCTTCCGCCCAATGCGCAAACAAAATGCAATAAACATTTTCTCAGTTACTTAACGTATTTCTGTTAAGGTTCTACGAGCATGCCATCCAATGAGCACTCGAGTTGGTTTTCATGAAAATGTAATCATGATTATAGGATAATAATAAGATGCAACTGCTATGAGATTTGCATTTGTCTTACGTGTGTCTTGCTCGCGTTATTTTATAAATGTATAATATCCATAAAAGCGAACTATATAATTTGTTGAGATTGATATTTCGTGCTGATTAATTTTGGAGCTTCGCTGACTTTTCGAAATAATACTGATTAGACTGAAATTAAAATCTAACGATTATAGTTTACTTAATTTTTGACTGAAAAGCAAAATTTTAAGAGAAGAGATTTCGAATACGGACTAATTCTAAAGTGCACGTTTATTATTTGTATGAAAATATCATGATACAATAATTATAAATGTAAAGAATATCAATACATAGTATAATAAACAATTTAGACGGAATAGGTCAATAAATCTATTTAACTAGGGCAGCGATCACGTAACCTCCTGCCTAGGGCGAAAACGTGAAAAGTGAAAATTTTCACGTGAACTCGTGATCGTGTAATTCGACGAAATGTGGAAACGTGATCTCGTCAATAATAAAAAAAAATTCACGCGGAATGGATAGAGCAAAAAGTAAAAAGCAAAAAATTAAAAGTTTCACATAAAATTACGTGATCAATACCTAGAAATATGTGTCTTTTTGGTCATTTAAAAAAGGCCAAAATTAAAATTATTGATTATTAATTATTTGTTACAAAGATCTATAAGGAACATCAAAGATCTTATGAAGATCTTTAAAACGAACAATGTATATATGTTATGAAATCGGAATTTAAGCGACCCAACTGGCCAAATAATTTCTGATTTGTGAACTATTTACTGGCGAAGAAAAAGTTTCTGTCATGTATATGTTATGGTCAAAGCCCGAAACGCGGGTAATCCTAGGATTGACTAAGCAATTCTGCCAAACGACCAAACGTCTTAGTCAAAGTCTTTGTAGTAATTTGTTGATATGTGTGGTGTATACAGTACACAAATAGGCGGGAGAGGGCTTCCGTCGCATAAAAAAATTAATCTAAGTCCAAGCCTATTCCTAAAAACTGCTTTAACTAAGACGTTTGGTTGTTCCGCAAGATTGACCAGTCAATCCTAGGAATGCCACGTTTCGAGCTTTGACCATAACATATACATTCTTTTCAATATAAGTTCTGCTCGTATAGCAAAGTAATCTTAAAAATTTGTAATATTACGTATGTTTCATTATGATAGAAGTGCAACAAAAGTTTTGAATTAAATTTTCTAATATATTTTATATTATATTACAATTTTGTTATATTAATAATATATTAATGTGTATGTATATTAATATATATTAATAATCATTATATATAATGAGAGAGAATGCTATATTTGTCTAAAACGTTACAATTTGTGACTACAATTAATCTAGATCAAGAAAAGTGTAGAACAGAACTTCAATTAGAAACGGAAATGTTGTACTGTACCTACCGGATTCGCATCCGGCGAAGCAGAAGATTAACACAATAGAAGTCTGCATGAAAATTGTCCAAGCCATCTGATATATTTTGATACTACTTTATGTGTATGAACGATCGAATAAATACGTTCCAGCAACGTAGCCCGAGGTTGTTTATTGCCTGCAAATCGATTTTAGTTTATTTTTCCGTATAAAAAAATTTTGTTTTTTAAATAAATTAAAATAAAAATTTAGAAAAATTCTAAGAGAAAAATTTTTATTTTATTTATACAGAAAGATTATTTCAACATTAATGACGTTAACTCAAGTACGACTTTTAAGGCTCGTGCACGTAAAAAAATTTTAGTCATAATCGTAAGGTTGTAAGGAAATAGACCACGCACACTCGATTATTCTTCAAGCGCGAGAAGAATAATTGACTGTGCGTGGTCTATTTTCTTACGGCCTTACGATTATGACTATAATTTTGTTACGTGCACGGGCCTTTAGAAATACTAGCGAAAGCATTTTATTTTCTGAAGGAAATCTGAAGGAAATAGAATGTTTTCGTTAATTAATATCGATCACATGCAATCAACTGCTATTAGACGATAATATAAATTATTTATGCGCAATCTAAACATATTTTCAATAATTCTTTATTTTATCAGTCAAATGTATTATTATCAATTTTATTTTTAAACTTATACGTACGTTTTATTAAATGAAATAAACCTATGGGTGTTTGTATAAAATGTAAATTGCTTTATACTATAGAAACTTAAATAAACATTTTTTAATAAACAAAAATTTTAAGATAAAATATAAAAATCATTTGTCTTCACGTAAGGTTAAAAAACTTAAAATCCTGTTTCGGTTCTGGTTTGTTATTTAAATTTTCAATCTTTGCAAAATCTCTGAATAAAATCAGAGATAATAACACAAGAAAACAAATCAAATATATCTCAGAATGTATTGTACTGATTGTAGATTTTACCTCGTCGGAGATTTTCACCGTTCAAGACCTCTACCTTCTCTTTTTCTATACGCTCGCAAAATAAGCGTGCGTATGTCACTTCACCTTTGCAAAGACGAGCGAAACACCGCTTCAGACTACGAAAGCGTTCTGCATGCGTTTCACTGAATTTGAGGATTCTTTCTGCTGACAGAAGAAGGGTCGATTTTGATCGAAGAGATTGGCGACTGAACTCAAAGCCGGGGTGTCGCAACCACGGCTTTTATATACGGTGGCAAGCTCTACGGTGGTGCATGGTGGGGCTGAGCAACTCCACCCTCCGGATGCGCACCTGCGTCGGTGACGGGGGACACGGGGGACTTGGTGGCGAGCGAACGAAAACAATTGTCGTGGGTGGGATTTAATTGAAAATTTATGATAACACTAAGATTTTGACATTAGCCCCGACTAGATATTGAAAGCAGAAAGCGCCTTTAAATCCGGATAAATCAAACATTATTTAAAAATGGATTTCCTACAGTGTATAGCTATTTCATGATGATGTACACATCGAAAAAAAATGTCTAATCGTAAAAATAATTCTTGCAATTATCTCAACTAAAACTTAAAGCTTATTTCATGTATTTTCATGTACTTCAGATTTTAATTCATATACGTTTAGTACTATATTTAGCTTATACATATATTTAGTATATTCAGAACTTCAAACTAGTACAACTGGTGTCCCAGAATTATCATTGCTCTTTTCCTTTATCAGATCCTTTGATTAATTTCTACATTAAACGTTTTCGCAATCAAGCATCAATTTACTTTTTGAGATAGTAAATTGCGTTTGATATTTAATAGTCTTGAAATTAAGAGGTAATTAATGTTCTGTTATAAATTTGTGTGGCTGAGGTTCAACTTTTGTTTAAAGCTCATCATCTTCCGCTACATGAAATTCGAAAACTAATTTGTATCTCGATTAATGTATGCAGAATATGTTTGTCATTTCTTAGGCGTTTACCCTCTCATTCGCGGGTGTACGAATAAGAGCACACATGTAAAATTTAGGGCTCGCACCCACTAAAAACACTCCCCTCTGGCATCCGGTCTCCGGTATCCCAGGGACCCCGGGACTTGCACTTGTCGCACTACGTCAAGGCCCCAAGCTAACCGCGTGCTTTTAATCATATATTTTAAGATTCCCGACCTATTGTTAGTTAACGCTTTTTCAATATATCTGTTAGTTTTCTCATGTACTCTATATTACAGATCACATATCAACTATAAATTGAAAAAATCGTAATAAGATTATATCTCAAGACATACAACATGCTTCCCCAAAGAAATGTGATCTGTGTTATCTAGCGTTATTATACTAGTATATAACCGCCTGTAACTTTTCGAGATATCATTCTGCCGGCCATGTGGCTGCAACACTTGTAATTAGTATTATCTGAAGAAAAACCACAATAACATCTCGTACCAAGAAATATTTCTTACCATGTAGGTATATAAATAAAGTTTTTCGCCGAAACGCTACCGCGCACTCCACCTTTCATCGAAACGAGAGCGTGTTTCGAAAGATAATTTTTGTGCTCGCGCTTTTTAAATTACTAAATGGACCGGGGAGTCTCGCGTGACGCACGAGGAAGGTGCAACAAGTTCCCGGATGGCTGTAGATCAGCTGGACGCTCGCAAGTGGTATAGATATCGTAGGGTGCATCGTCCGCGGGCGCGCTAACCATAAGTAGATACGAGCATTTCTAGTCAGACCTCATAGACGGATCAACGTCGTACCTGGCGCTTAGTAGATTCGGGTCAATCCTTTATTGACCTGCAATATTAATGAGCATTTTCGTTACTAGCTTGCTATATCTGCAATTTGCAGCCGCAAATAAGGATTCGGAATTGTGATCAGCCCGGATAATAAAAAAGACTTTTAACAAAAATTGTCGACGAAATTTTTCGTACGACAATTCCGACCGCGTATTAATGCGGAACGTAACGCTTCACGTTTGACAATAGAGGAACGGATGCACGGAACGAAGAAATCTCGGAAGAAATACGAATACTTTGTCAATAGATTATACAGCTAATTTTGGATGAGGAATATCCTGTTCACTGTTGAGTAAACGATGAAATTGAATAAAATTTATGTGATTAATGTGGCATTTTTTTTTACTAACACGTGCAACAGATCTGGAATCTCCTAGCAAAATATTTGTATTTCTTTTCGAATTATCCAGCATAACAGCGCGGCTATCTTTATTCGGATTACATTTACGGTTTAACCAATGTATTTCTTATACAGGTTGTTGGGAATAATATGATAAATCAACCCAGACTAACAACAAACTTTTTGCCATTTTGAAGTGTCGAAGCATCAAGCGCCGTGCAAGTGTATATTGAGAAGTTCAATATCGCGTCGCGCAAGAATTATGTCAACAGCTCTGTATCACCCGCTCTGTTTCATCATGGAGGAGAGTGGTCTCGCGTGCCAGTCGTAAAACCTAAGTCATCAGAAAGAGGAAGAGTGGCACAAGTCGCTTTCGTTGTCAATTACTTTCGCGGCCCTTCACATAGAAGGCAATAAACGGGCGATCCACTGACGATTTAATCTAACGCGCACGGAGAATAGTCACCGAATTACGCATTTGAATGTTGGGCTGCTTTCGTCACTTCACAAAATTCACGATTAATATAATTTTATGGCGCCAGGTTCAATGGCGCGAAATTTGTTGGATCAATATATAACCCTTTCCCTTGTAAGCGGTATACAAATTGTCCCTGCCATTTTTTCAGCGCGATATTTTGATATTTAATGAAAAGGACGTGTACGGATTACGTATCGATTACGGATTGTTATATTTCAACTAAGCTTAAGGACGTTCTCTCGTCCTTATATACTAGAGAAAATCGATTTTCTTAGGATTTTCTTGAAACTGTAAATATATGTTAATTTAGGTGTGCTTTATGCGTGGTATAAATTTCAGTATCTCTTCCGGTATAAAAAATCAAGATACTGACCCTAAATTTCATATTTAAAAGAGAGACAGAGAGAAAAATAAAATTAATTTAAAAATTTTTATATTACTAGGAATTAAATTCTCGAGGAAAAATAAATATAATAACAGCATAATTCCTTTTCTTCTTAATTCGCCAAGCTTCTTATAATCTGTAAGCAAAATTCCTACTCGCATATTAAACTCGATGAATCTCGGAAAGAATTTCCTACCAAGAGCCAAGAAGCAATATGTCGAATCATTATAGGCTTGCAGGAAGTGTTCCACTAACTAAGAAAACGTCCCTATTACGCGATACTACTTGATACTACCAGATTTCACGATAATGAGTCCGATTTCTTCGATTCTCTGGAGATTGAAATGTAATTCAGCATATAATAGGGTCACGCCGGGAACTTATCGACAAAAACATACATATATTAAATATATATTTGCATATTTACACCTACACACAGAAAAGTACGTACTACCTGTAAATATTACTTGTTCTATAAAGTATTTGTTAAGTTTTTATATATCCGCAAATCTACCATAAAATTATCACAAGCATTTTATTTACTCAAAGCATATTTTGGATCTTAGCAAATCTAGTATTTCAAACAAGAAAATTTCATTAATGCAAGAATTCGGTTTACTTACTGTATAGAGTCTACGGAAGAGAAATGTATACTTATAAATATACATTCTTGAAAAAAGAATAAATTCTTATTTTGAGCACAAAATGATGAGTTTTGTTTAAGATTTGTGCCAAATATATATCTTGAAACTATTATTAAGAAAATATTCTTTGTTGAAGAAAACTATTATTTTAACCAAATAAAATAAAATAAGTAATTGTTTTCCTTGTCTGTAGAATGATTTTTTTTTGCGTGTACCATGTTTTATATTACGCAGTACTTTATTTAGTTGATGAGAACAGTGGCTTTAATTCAGAAAGTTTGGAACACGGTAGCAATTTCGGATTATTATTATTCTCTCGCTCGATCGATTGGAATATTCATAAGATTAATTGAATTAATTATCGGCCTCACAAAACCTGTTAACATTTGGTTTTCATATAGTTCGCAAAGATCATAATCACGAAATATTTGTGCAGAAGAGATATGTTATCCATAATTAATTTTCACTGTATGTGTTTAAAGAATAGATTTAGACGTCTATTAGATAATAATTATCAATTACCTTTCTCATGCCCAACAATAAATTTTATTACACCTACAAATCAATGAGGCACATAAGTATAGGGGAGACCGGAGCAAACTTGACACTAGGCTTTTTGCCAATTTAAATCTATCGTAGGAATTTGCATTTCCTACTGTAAATGCATTTTTATGTGCCAGTGTTGTCAACGGAATTCGGTGACATTCAGAGTTATAGTGTAATTTCTAATGCGATATAAGTGTTTTCGATGGTCAAAAGTAATTTTTCTAATCTCTCGAAAATTGCCACTCTTTTATCGAGCTTTGCTGTTGCGAATCTACAGATAAGTGATTTTGATGGAAAATTCGATGCTCTATATGAATCCGATAATTATTTTTGCATATTTTCAAAATTTTTATGTTTTTGGAGTGACAAAAGTGAAAAACGATGTCCGGAGCAAAGTCGACACCACGTCGTTTCATCGGCTTCCAATAACAAACGATACTGCAGCCGTATGGCTCATGATAAATGTGTGCGCACGTCGTTGAATTTACCTGCAATAATTGTTTTTCAGACACGAGTTTAGATTAAGATAATTGAAAGTTTAATAACTTTGTTTCTCATTACTTCCAATGATTGTTTTACTTTAATCCGCATTTTTTTATTTTTTAAATACACGATAAACAATGTATTTTTATTTTCAGACAATAAAAAATTAAGTTCCAGATCAAGTTGTGTCGATCAGGTAAAGTGTCGAGTTTGCCCCGGCATTTTTCAATTTAAAAACTTGTCTTCGCGTCACTTTTCCTTTACTGGGGAAAACTAAGCGATGTACAGCAAAACTTCCTTAAGCAATTTTGATAATTTGCGAACGTTTGTTGGTGGAAACAGGATTTCGAAAACGTAATAAGAGCCACGCACGTCGGATGCCTACGTACGTATGTCGGCGTATACGCAGACACGGGCCATTTCACAGCGGCAATCGATATGCGCTTGCAATAAAAAAGAGGGACAAACGAGCCGCGTAAAATGTATACAGCGGGTCGATTCCGTAGAGGCAGCCCCGTGGGTGGTGGGCTCCGCGCTGCCGTTAATATTCTATTTTCGCAATCGTGTGGATTTGAGGATATATATCGCTTATGTCAAAACAGAAGGATAAAGCTGAAATTTACAGAGATTGTGCACTTATATATCCCAAAAACCTGTTAAATTTGCGATCGATTGTCTGACCCGTTTCTAAGATATTCGCTTTAAAAGTTACAGAAATTGTATATATATATATATATATATAATTGTATATATATATATATTCCCTATATGTAAATATAATATTATGTATCTCTGCTCCTGTACAGTAAAAATAAATGAAATTTTTATGGTACACTTCTATGACATCGAGAATTGTAATTACGGTTTTTTAAATTTTCCTGATATTTTTTTTCAATTTTTAAATAAATTATTTAAACAATATTAAGTACAAAAATAGGACAAAACTGCGATTTTTACGCTTTTTCTGTCCCAATGACATGTTGATTATAAATCATCATTTCTGAGACTAGCTTTACACTGTTTAATCAAGAAAACAAAATTATACTATATAGCACATGCGACAAACCTCCTTAAGCTCCTTCATACATCGTGGTGTGGTAAATACAACTTCATGACGTCGCGCGTATTACGAGCTCGTCCCGTCGCAAATGTGCCGTCAAAAAGCCTCGGCGTGATTCCGTCGGCATTGACAATTTGCAAAAACGCTTCGATGAACTGTGCAAGGCCGAAAGGGCAAAATCTCATGCTTCCGCAAGGTCTCGTGGCATTTATCGAGTTTTTATAAGACAAGATATTAGGCGGAGGATAATTTTCTTTTCTTTTTCTTGCCCGTAGAATTATTAGAATAGCTTTAAATTTACGGAGATTCTAGAAAATTGAAATACTTTATATAATTTTAGAAATTTTTGAAAAATAACTTCTAGCAAATTACAATAAATGTAATTTGTATAAAACAATATTGAAATATATGGTGAAAGTAAACGTGTGATGTAAAATACGCAAGAATAACAATTTTTTATTAAATAACACAGATACGTAAATACTATATATTTCGAGCTTTTTTAAATTTAGTAGGAATTTCTATTAATTGTAATATGATAACGCGTTACAGTAGGAAACAATTTATTGGCCTTTTATTTGTATTTTTAAATAACTAAGAAACATGAAACTCTCACCGCAAATCCGTGCTAAATTGTTGAAAAAAAGCCAAAGTTTTAAATAACAATGTTTGAATAAGTCTACAAACATTATTTGACATTTTCTTCCCGTTTTATATTAAATATTAACAAATTAAAAAAAGATATGTTAAAAAATGTAAATAATTCTTATGTAATAAGAAAGAATTACTAACCGTTTGTTTGCATCATTTTTTAAATATTATGTCGCAGCTTTATTCTTTCACTAATATAAAAAAATATATAAAGACAAGATTATATATTATTTTATTTACGTATTAGTAGAAGAAAGTTTCAGAGAGAGGGGGGAAGGGGAAGAGGGAGGGGAAGGGGGAGGAAAGGGAGAGAGAGAGAGAGAGAGAGAGAGAGAGAGAGAAGTGTCTGTTATCAATGTTATCTATAAAGATATAACAACTAAAACTTCCGATTTCACTTGTGTTGCAAAATTAATTAACAATAAAAAAAATATGCATAGTATATCGATATTAAATTAACTGTGATTGATTGACAAATCAGTTAGACGTTAGACACATTTATTCAGAGAAACTTTGATATTTGTCAGTTGTAAGATCTGGCTAATATTGATATCGATTATTATGTAATTTAGCAGCGTGAAAGTTAAAATTAAATATGATTTTATATATTAATAACATCATTTTCTTCTAATTACGATGCGATGTATATACATATAAAGTTACTTTGCCTTTCCACAAAATTTTAAATCGCACCCTTCGTCGCGACTCCTCGTATTTTACGATCGATTTCACGTGTTTACGATATTAATGTCAGTCTCTCTTTTCTTATTCCGATTGTACGATGATACGAACGCGAAATCAGATATGCAGAGTGAAGAATGATGTCAAAAGCTTTTGGCAGCGTTTGTATTATCTGCAAATGTATCGTGCGAGTTGGTGGAATGTGGTGTGAATGTCAATTATAATGAAAGTGTGAGAATACTGCGAGCTGCGACGATCGTAAAATACATACGTATATATACATATACTTTGCGAGCCAGTAAATTGGTTTTAAGTCGACGAAGAGCATTGCCCGGCAATGCCTGAAACCTTTGTTATATCAATATAACTATAGTATACAGTATATACAATGATTATATTAATATCTATTGTAATAATATATTGTAATAATATAATAATATTGTATATATAATATATACCCATAATGGCTATATTGATAACAGTATATACATCATATATTATGTATCAAGAGACACAACAGTATCTCGTGCCCAGTGTACGCGTGAAACAAAGCAAGTAAAGGCACGGGCGCGACTCTACTTACGCCTGCGCCGCCCAACTATTGTTTATAGCACGGGGATTCTCTAACTCCTTAACGACAGGTTCGGTATCGTTGCGCAGGTATTATCGAAACTGTCGTTAAGGAGTTAGAGAATCCCCGTGCAGGCAAGATTTATCGTTCCGTTATATAACGGCTAAATCGATGAGATTCTGAGTTCTGAGTGGACTCAATCGCTTCCTTGGTTTTATATATACATCACAAAACTGTCTTTACTTTTGCTCTACGTGTTCTATGAACTGCATGATATATTCAAGTTCAAAGCCAGAAATCGCCAAAATTTTACGTAAAATAAACCGTTCTCTAAATGTCCAAGTGAAACTTCTGTTAGATGGCACGTGACAAGTCATATGTGATATCAAAATTCCTTTGTGCTAAATAGGGTTGTTTCTACTGGCTGTATTTTATATTTTCTCTAATAAAAAACAATCAAAGTCCCTCTGAATAAATGTATTTGACTGATTTATCAATTAATCACAGTTAATTTAATATCGATATAGTATATGCAGATTATTTTTTTTATTTGTGCTGTTAATTAGTTTTGCAACGCAAATGAAAGTTTTTATGTCTTTAGATAACACTGATGACAGACATCTCTCACTTTCTTTCTCTCTCTCTCTCTCTCTCTCTCTCTCTCTCTCTCTCTCTCTCAAATAATAAGAAAACAAAGTTGTAGCCGCGAGAGAAAAGCTATTTTGCGGCAAGGAAAGGCTATGTTCACGTGGTACCGTTTTGGTGCAGTATTATAGCAATTGGCTGAGTTTGCGCAAGCGCAATATCTTACTTTGATCGATTGAGAGTGAGAAAGAGTGAGAAAGTATTCTATTATTATAATATTGTATTTTTAGCTCACTCTCCATGTAACTAATAATGATTCGAGTTTTCTCGTGTTGCATCTCCGCATCTTTGTTGTTATTCTACTTCGTTTTTATTTCCTCGCTCAAGCACTAAGTTTCGTCTTAAATAAACACACGTGATGAGCGCGTTTGTAACGTATTTGCGTATAATCTGCGTTAATTAATAAGTTATTATTCTGTTATAGAGACATTTTTCTCTCTTAAAAAATATATATTCTAAATAAATAAATGTTAAATATACTAACATATAAAACAGATATTGAGATTCGCTTTATGTATATTACTAAAACATGTTTAATATCATCTTTCCCGAGTATTTTAGATAATTTAGTACACTATCATAACGACAATAAGCCAAGTCCTTTTTGGAACTTCGTCAAAGCTCTTACTACAGTTCGAAGTTGTAGTATGCTCCTGCGATAACTGATCTCACAGTATAACGCATGTTGCAGTCACCGATGCACTAAAGTTCTCTGATAAGGTGTCATGTTACCATAGCATGGCGACAATATTTATGGAGCGTTCGCAGTTATCTACGGAAAATAACGTCGCCACAAATTACAGCCCAGATAGCACAGTGACGTCAAATGACGTATTAATTCCGTCATAATGCCGTCATAATGACGTTAGAGACGGAAATTAATTGTCACTGTGCTATCATCTGGGAGGAGATATAATAATTTCGAGAGAAATTGCACGTGAATGTTAAGGTCTGTGTCCACGATGTCAAAACTTGGTCCATCAAGTTCTCGAATAGAAGTAGTTTAGGCCAGTAAAATTAGCTCGAAAAACACCGAATATCTACAAAACAAATTAACAAGCCAATTTTTTGAGGGTGAGTAGAGGGTCATAGGAGATGCCCAAATTCACAAAGTTCAAACAAAATTTTCCTGTGCGTCGGCGGCCATCTTGAAAATAGGGGTAAATATCCAAAGTTTGAATATCTCGGCTCCTATTGGTCGAATTTTTTTCTTTATTTTTAGTTTTGTAGGGAAAAATATTTGCTATAACTTTTGTTTGAAAAAATTTTTATATAATAGCTGTCAAGGAAAAAAAGTTACAACCAAAAAAGTGCCGTCAATTAGGGGTTTAACATTTTTATTGATACTTATATCGCCCCCTGTTAGTTTGATAAAAAAAATGTTCAAATAAAACTTGTAGAGGACTCAATTCTCTACAATTTTCGTATATTTTTTTACGGTGACTCAAAAAACACCAGAGATAGAGAGCGCCAAAGTTGAGTGTGTCTAGTAAATGCTCTTTTTCGTGGAGAAAATTCGCGGTTTTATTGTGAATTGTCGTATATTATAAAACTCTTTTCTGCACCACCACTGAGGTAGAGTTTCAGGCGCATTTTTTTTACGTCGTATCTCCAGTAGATATAATCCACGGGTCCGAGAAAGTGCCTTTTGTTCTATATATTGTGAAAACAATTTATGCAAGTCTTTGCTTTTTTGTCGCTGGGCATGGCATATTTCTTTCATCAATATCATCGTCATTGATATCTCGACTTTCTTCGGTGACGACTTCCTCACTTTCGGAATCGTTGAAGTCAACCGGGGGAAAAACTTTTCACTCCACAAATTATTTTTTGTCTGTCAACGGGCAATGATTTTTGCTGTTTTATAAATACCTCATCAATTACTTCGGCGCAGAAAAGGCAACGTTTTTCAAAATCGAATGCCGGTGCACAGTTGCTCCGAGGACGAATAGTCGCTGCAGCCATTCTATCGTTGATGTATATTTTTCGACAGAGCACGTGCACTGTGATGTTGTTGACGTCCTCCAGCATGCGCGCATGTTCCTCGTCGCCCCTCTTAATAGCAAACAAATGTAAATATTCGGTGACTGTATTTTATTATCGGCACTATCAA
>NC_092365.1:21481685-21508447 GCF_030848805.1 Temnothorax longispinosus | reverse complement strand
AAGTATAGAGTTTAGCGAATATGTAACGCAGTTAATATTTAATATCTTAACATATTTGATAAACAAATTATTACATTGAACGGTGGAAAATAGACTTTTTCGATAACGTCACATATAAAATATCGACGTTCCAAAATCATACGTCTTCTTTATATGTTCGGTAATGTGGTTTAATTTTTTTCTGGCGTAAAGATATGCATTTTAACTTTCTCATACTAAAAAATCAGTTAATTCTTAAGACTTTGGTGTCATGAAAGGAATATCTTAACAGCCGCATTATCGTATGTTTATTTAATGATTGATTTATTATTGTTATGTGACTTATAGCGGACGATAATTCTGCGGTTATTATCAGTACATCCACTTTCTCTAACAGGTACAGAAAATATTCGTATCATTCAACATTATTTACACACTTGGTGGAATCGAACATACTGCTATTTTGATATATGTATGTTGTATTTGTCTCTCTATAGCGGCAGTGATCAATAATTAAGGAGAATCTAAATAATACAATTTTTCTAATGTTGTCAGCCGTACAAAATGTTTTCTGATGACAGAAATCAACATTGGGATATGCAAATTAGATTACTACTTTTCCCGTAAGCGATTCAGTTGCTTTTATAAGTAGGATACACACCCATTGTTACGACATAACCATTTTAATTTCCGAAAAACACCTATCGTTAATTTCACATGTTTGAGATGTGAATGCATTCGTATAGTTATATATAACATAATACAATGACACAAACAATGATTTCTGTTACACAACGCAATTTCCGTCACAAATTTGTAATACAATAAGATAGTAATGGATGGTAAAGCGTTAATATAGCGCTATTTAATTGCCAATTTAATCGCCATTCCAATATACGCGATGCGATTTACAATGCAACGTGATGCAACGCGTATCATTACATGAATGGTCCTTAATCAAGCTGTGTTTATCGATCTGCTTTTACGTTTTCTTCTTTTTTCGGATATTGTGCGCACACGATGAGATTTCCGTAGGAATTAAAATTTTCTCTTAGGCAAAAAACCGTAGCTTCGAATAGATACAAAGATACTAACGAGGGAGAGATAAAGGGTTTTAAATTAATAAAAACGTCTCACTCTGTACAGAAGTATAGAGAAAATTGGCAAAGGATGACTATCGATAAAACGAATGTAAGTACATCGTGATCGGCTTAAAAAAAAATACCATTATTGCAAGAGGTGCATGTGTTTGGTGCTTTTCGATTCTCAAAATATTTTTCACAGGCCGGAAGAAGCCTCGTTCTTTTTCCTCTCTCTTTCTATTTTTAGCGTTAAATGCTAATAAAATGCAGTTCAGCAAATTATCCAAATTGTTCAATTCGACGTACGCTCAAAATGAGATTAGCGGAAAAAGAAAAGCAAACTTTTACGGATTTTATAATTGATCTCCCAATCTTATTATTACGCTGTTTTAAGGTGATCCTAAAGCCGTGATCCTAGCCGGTTTTTTTCGTTTTTTTTCTTAGCACTAATCTTTTAATTGGCTTCATAGAAATGCAAAATTCTTGTCTAGAATTAAAGTACGCATCAAAATCTAGGTCATGGTGGTCGAATTTATATGTGGTGGTCGTCACGTATAACAAAAAATATTAATTTTTTTTCGTTTTCGATATAAATTCGACCACCATGACCTAGATTTTGATGCGTACTTTAATTCTGGACAAGAATTTTGCATTTCTATAAAGCCAATTAAAAGATTAGTGCTAAGAAAAAAACCGAAAAAAACCGGCTAGAATCACGGCTTTAGGATCACCTACGCAAAACGAAGAAAGAATTGAACGCATCGCAAATACAATGCAATGAAATCATCGATTGCTGTCCGCCTTTCTTTGTTTCGTATAATCACTTTCGTATAATCACTTTTATAATTCGCAAGGACATTTATTTACACACTATGAAGCATAATTAGCTCCTCGATGATGGATCGATATGCGCTGTAAAGATAGATACTTAATCCTAACACTTATTGTGAAATATTTAACATATAGAAAACTTTGCAATCGAAGAAACCAATGTATCTTTACTTGTAAATTTCTCAGAATATTTCGACCATGTCAAACATTTAAAATAAAGCCAATCAGCAGTATTTGTTGTTACACAAAATTGTTGTAGTCATCAAAAAATAACAAATTACATAAAGCAGCAACGAAAGAAAAAAACTGCCCGTTTTATTTATTTAATTTTGTTAACTTTCCTTTGTTGCGTACCAATCGTTAGCGGATATCTACAATAAAAATATCCGATAACGTGGTAAATAAAATTAAAAACACAAATCATTATCATTTCACGTAAAGAAATTTTACTATTTGGCCGAAATTATTTTACCGTAGTAAATTTAAACACGTTGCTGAGTGTAAGAGAGCGATAATAAAGAGCGGAAGGTATAACGCAAAGTTCTTTCGATCGTTTAATTATAATTATATTCATCATCTTGATTACACAGAATAATTACACAGGAGAGTAGTAAATGAAATAGAATTTTGGCTATTAGATTACAGAATTGCGTCTATCTCATTAACGAGTCGTACGTTTGCATAAAATAATAATCTGTCGTAAAATATATGTATGTATATGCGCGCCTTTAATCTCGTAGGGTGGCGGAATTAAAAAGAAGTCTTTCCAAATATAAAGTTTCCAGGTACGCTTGGGTCGTCGGAGCAGAAGTATTGCTTCCACAAATCGGCAAATTTCTCACGAGTTACCTCCTTACCCTGCAGAGAAAATAAACAGTTTCGTGAAATTCGTCACCGCCGCTGTAACGTCGTCTTTTTTTTCCTCTCTTTTTTTATCGTTACTTATCTTGCATCTCCGCTTGATTGATACTCACCACCCCCAATTTCTTGAACGCCTCACGTGCCTCGGCCTCCTCGACGCCGTGACTGCTACACACCTTGCTGAATTCAGTCTCGTCGATCGATCCATCACCTAACAACACTTGACTTGAATTTGACGCTATCCACGTTTCATGTATTTAAACTAACTGTATAAGGAACTGATAATAAGGAACCGAAGATAAACTGAGATTTTTGTCGGGCGAGGCAACCTATGTTATTAGTATTAATGGATGCGGGATAATGAAAGGAAGGGACGCTTAATTACTATTTATAAACTTATTAATCCTCGTCCCCGGCCAAAACCGTCATTTATTTTTAATCCACGATTGGCTCATTAATTTTTATAACGTTCCAAAAATATACCGTATTACAGTTAATCAAAGCAACAGGAAACAGATTGACAAAATATAAACGTCTAAAGTCTTATAAGACGTCTAACAAGTCAGATCCAAAGTCCAGTTTCAGATCTATATAATTGGCGAATGTTTCTACTTTCGTTCCACTTTTGCCTTGTCGGCATATCGGTGCGATATCCTCAGAAGACTGTAAGTCGGATGTGGGCGGATTATCATAGACGGAAATGTCAGCCAATTTTTGTTTGTATACCCTTAAAATTACCCTGATTATACCTTTAAAATTACAAAATAGGGTAAGAGCTAACTTTGCCTTTAGAGAAATTTCAAATCCGCAAGCGGGTGCTGTTTCGGAATCGTTTGTATGTACCCGTAAGGCCAGGTTCACTTTTTAACATAAGTTAAAAAGGTAAATTATTCCGTAATTTATATTCTTATTACGGATTGCTTCTGCTGCGTCAACGCAGCATCTAAGCTGGTCATGGCTCAGCGACTAAAATGTTGGGTTAGTGTTCCATAGGACACCGGTTCACGTACGGCTGATGTAAAAAAATTTTTTTTTTATATTTTTATTTCAGAGTGGCAATGTGATCTGGTGGTGAAGTGCCAGACTCGTAACCTCGAGAAATTGGGTTCGAGTCCACCTGATCACAGAAAATTTTATATTTCAAACCGCATCCCACGAGTAGTTGATGGGGACTCTCGTGAGAAGAAACTGGACTTTTGTCATTGGTTCCACACGTATAGCAATTCGGCACTGCTACGTGTAAGTAAATTTAAAATATTTAACTAACTTTTCTGTAGATGTTAAAAAAGATAGCTAAGGCTATTTTTTATTATAAGTGTGGCGATCGCAAATGCATAATAAATTACTGTCACGCGCGCGTGTGTGGGATATAAACGTATTTACGAGGAACAAGCACGTGCTTTCAAGACTTACCGGAAGAATCCTCTAAATCGAACATGAAGTTCATGTACGTTTGTTGCCACTCGAGTGCGTGCGCTGGATCTTTCGCGTACTCCTCCCACATGGAATACCACTCATCTCGACTGATCTGAAAAATACGAAACTCTTAACATCGTACACATATTTGCTTCATTTTCCTTTTTATCGTCGTAGATTGTGCGACACTTTAAATAAGTCATGAACTGACGTGGACCTAAATGTTTCATGCGAGCATGAAATTACACGCGACAATCGATTTTGAGAGGAAAAAGAACCCATGAAGTGATGAGTATCGTTCGATATATTCTTATATGTTTCTAAAATTCGGTTTTCCGGTTTCGCAGGTGTTCCGGCTTTCTCAATAATCTCGTGTAATCACGTTAGACACTTTGTGGCAAAATATTCTTTTAGAAATAAAATACAAATATATAAGCAAATAGCCGCGAAGTTATTTTTAAAATTGTGAATAGAAAAACGTTTTAAAAATCGATAAATGTAGAAAGTGGAACGGAGGTATGCTAAAAATTTAGGACCTTATTTCAGAGAATATAAAATATGAGAAAGAAATATACCCCTTAAAGTCCGATAAATCATAATATGATTCTATCGTGAAAATAGCGTTAAAATAGCAAGGAATAATTTAAATATTATACCTGTCCGTCTTGATCGGCATCGGCCCGTTGTTTCAGGCCTTCCCAAACTTTAGTTAAAGTATCTTTGATGTGTTGCGACGTAGCATCGTCCGGTTTCCAATGCCTGGAGTTGCAGATTCGCTGTACGAAAAGATACGAAAAAGAAATAAACGCAAATTAGCTAAAATTCTTTAATACTCCCGATTGATGAGCGCGAACGACACAGATGAAAAAGAGGTAGGTAATTGATCATGTTTGAATTTGTCGCGGTTAAATCTGTTTGATGCTAAAACGCTCTGTAAGTCAGATTTGTTTTATTTCTATTTATATAGATTCGATATTTTTATTCTTAATAAAAACATCTAATAACGGGGGAGGAAATAATTCAACGTATTATGCTTACTTGCACGGCAAGATCGAAATCCTTTATGTCGATGGTGCCACTTTGATTAACATCTGGAAAAAAAATAACAATAAAACTTTATTGTTATTATCTAATTGTCAAAACTGTTTGTTTATTTAAATTTATGATTTGATCGAAAATTCAATTATCTACCGTAATTCCGCTCATCGAATTCTTTTGTGAAGCTATTCATTATTTCAAATAAAATGCTGCTCCAGCTGTCGCTAACATTCCCGAGATACATCGTACATTTTCTCACTTAAAGAACAAGATAAACGATCATGCCACTCGATTTTGGTCCCGCTTGGCTACGATCGGATATCGTTAGTTTTCTGAAGATGACCCACTTCCACCGCAGGCTTATTCGTTTTCGCGCGGTTTCCGTCCGTGGCTTGTCGTTTATTAATTCCGTTTCACTGTAGAATAGAGGAAGCTACCCTCCGTTTCACCCTTTCCTGACTCCCGTAGTTGGAATCCTGTTAAGCGTCGATTACGATTCAACGAGGTAGAATTTATTGTCTCCCCGGTATTCCGTCGAGCACGGTTGACAAACTGAGGTCACGATGAAATAATTAATACCGACGTCCGAACGCAGCCGGTGCAGCGGTGTCTTTAATGGCACAACTTGTTGCAAAAACTCTGAACTCGCGGACAGATTAAAAATCGATTAATCGGATTCCCGCATATAGGACCCCGCTCTGATTGATAACAGGGTAGTGGATATAATAGATGGATAACGTATTCACGCTTTTTTTACGCGAACGAATTCTTCCTAGAGTCACGATGTTATCAGAGATAAATTGTCAGTTATCGTCAGATGATATTTCGAATCGTCAACTAGTGCGGTGGTAATAACTATTAATGATAGAAATGAGATTTTGAGATGATATATAATCCTGCAAATTCAAAAACAACAAAACAATCGTTCACTGAAAATGCATTACGGCAACTCTATCCCGTTGGCCCCTTCGCGCCAATCGCGCCTAAGTTAAGGTGAAATAATCTGTCAGTCCCGCAGAAGCGATCGTGGGATATGTTTAGCGGCCAATCGGCGGTGGTGAAAGAGGAGAAGAAAACGAGGGGTTAATGAGGGCTGCGAGGCGTATGCACGTCTGTGACCTCCATGATCCGCGCTACGTGCGGCGCACTATGTCGCTCATGTACACGCACACTGGCGTCATCCACACGTGTAATACACGCGCACACGTACGCACACTCGCGGGATTCCGCCCCCTACGTGACTCTGCTTTGTACCCGGCATTTTTACATTATGTGTCGTCATAAAAACATGTGCATTATACATTGAAATGCGTCCACGAGGTAGAGCCTTTCGTCTATTAAGCCCCGTAAGTAGGATGCATGAAGCTCGCGAAGCTGTGTCGAGGAACATTGAAATTTTCTCAGATGTGAAAAAAAGCGCGATAACTGCCAAACGCAAAAAAAATATGAATCCTCCTCTCTTCTAAAAAGGGCATGTCATCGATACTCGAATCTATCGAAATATTGTTGCTTTTCCGCAATGCCGATTGGTTCTCTTGTTGCGCTTACTAACGCGCGTCTGTGATGTCTAGTATATAATAAAGGTTTGATTAAACGTGATATCGTATTTATAGATAGACGAAAAACCGACAAAAAATCCCACATGTTTATTTTGCCAATTTGCAGTGACAATTTTTGTTCACCAAAGCCAATAAACAAGCTTATTTAGGTTACAGATACATTGCATCGCTGTGGGCTCATAGAGCATCTCTCGGGAGTTATAACGCTATGTGAATATTATGATTTGTAATCGGTGGTGTATGAATGTGTGCTTACATGTGATTTAGGGATTATTCGCAAACGGATCTATTCTAGTTCAGTATTGAGTTTAGACCAGACGAAAAACAGGCAGTGAAAAAACCACTGGTGCTCATTATTACAGAACCCGGCCCACACTAAATCAATGGGAAATGACTTTCGGTCGAATAGGCTGAAATTCTGATACAACTTTTCTGACACCTCTTGCTGAACTCTTCAAGCCAAAAGGATCGATAGGCCGTGCTTTCGCAGTCTCTATGCGTACTGAACATCGAGATCAAGCCAGCTTTTGCCCTTTTGCTCTATACGCGAGGTTTCTGTCCTCGCTGAGCTGGCCTTAGGACATTTACCATTGATTTAGAAGGATTATTTTTAACGCAGCCTTAAAATTGACGATCGTAAAATGTTTCATTTTAATGTGAAACTATCTCATATAACTTTTTCACCCTTCGCACATTATTTCCAATTCAAATACGCAAACAAAAAGCGTCATTTTGGTTCGGTGATTGAGCAATTCTCTTACAACTTTATGGTAAAATAAATGGAAATTCTATTTAACATCAAACATAGTTCTACTTTATTTTATTTAATATCAAACGTGATTCCGCTTTATTACATCCGATGCGATACGGAGATCTCGAAAGAGAGAAAAGTAGCCCTAGGCCCTCTTAAAACGACTCTCTCTACGTTAGAACCACTCACTTCTACGCACACCCGAGGGAATTAGAACACGTGCACACATCATATGTGGCGAAGCGACCCCTTAACCGGACCCGACGGCGTCCATTGTTTATCTTCTTCACAGTTCGTAAATAGGCGTATACATATCCTGCCTTGTTCTTATCTGAATGGATCGACACATAGGTGCCTCATGGAGATTGCACGCTCGCGCGCACAACCTCGATCCCCTCAAAAAGAGTCGTGGGAGAGACCGCGAGGACGACCCTTCGAGCGCACTCCGTATTTCATTCGTGTCGAAACGATACGGCTCGCGCAGCTTTTCGCGAAGAGCGCGAAAAAGGGAGCGCGAATGAAATAGGGCCGTTAAGAGAGAGAATCAAGAGAATCCTCCGGCGAAAATGCGAGCGGATGGTGGGGTTACGAAGGGGAACGGCGGAAAGGCCATCAAGGAGGAAGCGACACCTCGTTCGTTACGTTAGCGTTCGATGAGGATTTGTTTCGTCGAGATGTACGGAACGACGGGCGACGAGAGAGATTTTCGCCCAACGAGCGCTGCGGGGACGATAAATGTTATCTCGAAATGTCGGGGAAACCGTTCGCTGTCGTTGTCAAACGCGCGTTTGTCTATAGTAACGTGGACTAAATCGTGTGGCAAAAAAAAATCCCAGTACTAAAAATGCTACAAGTTAAAATAAAATTTACCAAAGTAAATTAATGCAATAGTTTTCTATCATCAGCTTTCTACATTGCGAGTAAAATAACTTTATAAAAGGATAGAACACATTTTTATACATTTCATCATTACGGGAAATATAAACACACTCGCGAGAAAGGGATGACTGAAGTCTCGTAATGGATGAATGGCGTAAAGTCAGGCTTGAAAAGCTAAAAATACCATCCTTATACTATGCTTGAGACAGCTTTATCGCCGTTATTATTTGCCTTCATTTAATATCCAGCTTTCACAACGATCGATAGACCTCTAATTTTTTTTTATAAATATTACAGAGAGTTTTATTTATTTTTAGTGAAATTAATTCAGCGAAATTATAGCAACTTTATTCACACGATCGTCGTTGATAACAGAATATTGCTGTTAATGCAAATTAATATATCCAGTTAAAATTAATATCGTGCATTTTAATTGTATGCGGTAGTATACTTACCGAAGAAAGCGTTGAAGACGAAGAGTAATTTTTTCTTGCGAAACTCCGATAACGGCATCTTTGGACCCTACGAAGTTAAGAAGAGAGACAAGAGCGTTAGATGTGTGCGTAGTGTTAATATTCGTTCGCGATCGAGTGACGATCAGGGTCGATTGTCTCAAGCGACCGACCCTTCTTTTATCTCGAGAGTAAAAAGTAATCGTGTTTCGCTTGCATGTGTATGTGTGTGCGTATCAGGCCACTTTATATACAGTTTGACCCGATATATTCGCGAGGTCATTATGAAAATATGATGACGATTTAACGAGACTTGCAATCTCTTACTAAAAGTATTAAACTTGTTTTATCGCTCTTTATATATTCTAATATATTGATTTACTAATTAATCCGTTTTTAGCACATATTTTCTGCACAATTATGTATACGTGTCATATTTACTTTTTTATTATATTCTCAAATATTTGAGAATGACATAAATAATCTTAAAACATTGTAGTAACATTCATACATCATAATTATTCCGATTAATCTTAATTAATGTAATAATAGATTAATGAGAAAAAGCCATTTACAATAATTCTCATAACTTTCTGTTTGGCGACAGAACGCGCGCGCAGTAATTTCAGCTATAATTAATTACACAGATTAATTGATTAAACAAAAAACTTTTACGACGGAAATTGTGAGAAACGATTAATGTTTTAAAGGGCTTTCTTACACTCTCTTTCCTTTCTGAAACTACTGTGGTGTTTTTCCAGACCAGCGTTAGTCTTTACATATAATAATCTCTCGAGTTTAAGAGAATATCTTTTTCTTAGTAGCACAATCCCAACATCTATTAACGTACATTTTCGCTATGGTTTTTTACGATCGGACATCGGTTATTCTAGTTATCTAACTAATTGCAAGTACACAAGCGTATCGCGACGTATAAGCGACATGCGTCGCTTTACACAGTTCCTCCTTTTTTTATTTTTGGATCCGTCTATATAAAGGCACTCGATAATTGCCGACTATATCTCGATAAATGACCCCGATTTTCTTTTAAAGGAGATGCGTCTCTCTAATGAGATAATCGGATTCTCGTAAGACACGCGTTCAGAGTCGCTAATTTATTTAATATGCTAATTCCGTTTACTGAAAACTTGTATAAAGTCACATAGAGTCTACTATAGATACTAAAAAGATGCTGCTTGAATCAAGCGAGATTAATGATGAAGCATCTGTCGGCGAAACGATGCATTTTTAAATCCAGGTGCGTATTTTTCATAAACCTACTGCTATTCTCTATGATACACGCGTACTCAAGAAAAATAAATGTAAAAGTGTACGAGTCCATATTCAATCGGGTAATAAATAAATACTTAAATAATGACATATTATTTGATATCAATAGAATAAATAAAAATTTTCTTCTGTTTGTTATCATCAGTATTAATTCTATATTAACGATATAATTCATACATAATAAATTTACTCTAAATAATCCACGAAGTGATTAATTACTGTTGCAAATTATGTATGGCTTTGAAACGCTTTGTGTTTTCCTCTTTAATGATGTTGTATGCGATATTATACTAATCTAATTACATGAAATAGTCAATCATTATATTGCAATTTGCTCAATTCATCAATTGAAATAACTTTTCTGATATATTTAACATTAACTTCCGCATAAAATTATGTTACATTTATCTGACTTATTGCACGGATAGCAGAAACGCGCGAACACTCACGCAATTTCGAAAGCAATTTTACTTAGCTTTCGACGCGGTCAGACGAAATTTGTCTTTTGTTTTTAAGTATCTTTCTGAATAATTGAATCCTTAAAATCTCATTTACAATCGTCGACGTCGTCTCTGCGTTAATATAAGAAACTTACCGGTAAGAACGATTGCAAACAGTTGCGATGATAATCGAAATGCAACGCTATATGGCAGTAATTAATGCAAATTAAATTCTTATTGCGTATATGAGTGCAGAGAATTATTATAAAATGACGTTCAATTGAACTCTTAATAAAAAGATATTGATTTCAGGATGATTACAAGTAAATAAGTGTTTGATAAATTATCAGAACAGCATAGCAGAATGATTAATTTCGCATTTTTTAATTGCCAATAATATTCGCATTAAGATTGATCTTGACGTCAATTCGTGTGTACGTCATTCCCGGCATTTACATTTATCTTATAATTGGGCTCTTGGTTAACGACGTAGCAAAAGTAACTGAAGCATCGATGCCCCCATGTACATTGTTCACGGTTTAATAGTTAATTCTAGTAGTTAATTAAATCAACAATTTGGCGCGTAAGCTTCATGTAACAATATGCGCCGGGCAACTGCGCGGATTGTGTGTTCATTATCGGATAATTAAAATTCGATAGGAAATTTACGGCATTTATATGAGCGCATATTGTCCACATACACATATACATATGTAGACTGCAATTTAATTAAAAGCGATTTTAATTGATCGGTGACTTTCACTTTTTGTTTTAATTCTGAATTTTGTGTTGTGCTCGTTCTCAGCTGCGATTTATCGATCGCGTTTCGACAACACTGCATTGTCTATATTACTATAGCATACGCTGTTTATGAATGATATCCTGACGTGCAAAGATCGATCTCAGTGGCGTTATGGTGCAAAGACTATTGTGCCCCATAAACACACGCTTTGCGCTATGAGGACGAAAATGCTATCACTATCACTACAATCCCGTTATCTGCGCGCGTTAACATGCTCTAGTGTCAATTATAACGGCTAACACGTCATACTAATCAGTAGTGTTAAAAGCTTTGTATTTTTTAGTCGTTTACAGAAGGAGGTGAAAAAGCGTTATTTATAAGATATAAAAGATATATTATACAATTTTTGAAACATATCGTTCTTTAACAGAAACATATGCTAAATTTTTTTCAAGAATTTCTATTAGACACATACGTGATCTCTTATGTGAACAAATATTCGAGTTATTTATGAACACACAAATTAGAATAGGATTTTTGACGCGCTCTTTACTGTTATTTTACTACTGACAAAAACGTTCACACTTGAAAAATTGTATACTAAAACGCAAGACATTAGCCAGATTTCTTTGAGTTATTACTTTTTCAAGTAATAAAGTGAGGGAGAAATGATGAAGAAGTGAAGTTTGAGAAGGAAAGCGTCAAGATAGTCGCCGGCGTCTTTACGAGCTGCACTTCGTGAAAACTATGACGATCATAGCCATGTATCTGCCATTTGTCTCGTGCACCTTTCGACACCGCAGAAAGGCAGGTTTTTCTCGGAATAGAAATCTCTATCTGTCGAATCTGTGCTATTAATCTTTTCAGAAAATACCGCCGTATACCGGCCGTATTTTATGAAATTTTCCAAAGGCAAATATATATTACAGAGAAATTTTTATTTTCCTTTATAACGTATTGTATCCTAGACCGGCGCATAATTCTTTATTCTTCTTTTTTTTTTTAGAAACGCGTCATGTTTACATCAGCATATTTTATTTCACAAGTCCAGATATTGAGACATTTGAGCTCAACTTTTAAATCTGAATATTTGCCTGTGAACGTCCGCAATTGATATTCCACCTAGCTCGCGGGGATAATCGCAGGAGCAGATTACTTATTCGCGCGGTGTCGCGTGAAGCGCAATTTTCTCTATTTATGACTGCACCGCTCGCTTTTCCTCCAGCCTTCTGTTTAAGCTCTGTAACGAGGAATCGTGCAATTCTCTTGAAACTTGTCGCGGAATGTTGACGTACTCGCTTGGCACTTTCAACTTGATAATGTTACAACGAACCTGATGCCCACGCGGGAAAGTGGTTATGACTTTTCCAGGTGTCGTTGTTGCGTCTAACGCTGCAGGCCCGACGACACATAAAATATAGGAATCATCACATAAAAGCATGAATTTTTCATCGCTATAACAATAAATAATTTCTCATGTTTGTCGTAAGGGAAACCGGGACTCGTTGGCACAAGGGACAAGTTAGTAATGCGTTTCGTTTACACTGAAAAAAATATTTGTGTGAAATTACATGATTATGCTGGGTTTTTTCCGACCCAGCATAATCATGCAATATTACTACTTATATTGAAAATTGCAGTTTATATGTAATTTCTCATGAAATAAAACTGTTTTCTCTTCGTTCATCGTTGTGAAAATACCGCTAAATTTAAAACTACAAGTGATTTTTACATAAAAATAGTAATTTCACCTATATTGTACCATTAATATGTACTTTCACTTTAAAAAATCTAGGAAAAAAATTACAGAGTAATAAATTACTGTCTACTAAACTAGTATCGGGGCAAGCTGGCTTCAATGCAGCATGTTCGTATTTTACTTATTACAAAGAAACCATACAGTATAAAGGATCGTTTCTGGCATGAAAATGTAGAGGAAGGTTCTTTCTATCAGTACTGTTTAATCATGATAATTAGTTATTTAAAAAATCAAAATGCCGAAATTGTGAAAACTGTGCCAACGAGCCCCGATCTCCTCTATGCTATATTTACGCATTTCACAAGCAAAATTCCTAGATCAATAAGATAATATTATTATTATCCCGCAGAGTATAGAGATGTATTGTATGTCACTGTTTATTGCAAACATTGATGAAAATTTATCTCGAATCAAAAGACTCGAAAATAAACTATTAAAAATGAATTGTAATTTTAATGGTTTATCCTCGAATCTTTTGATTGTTTTGAATCTTTGATCTTAATTTAAATTGTTACTCGCGTTATAAAATAATTTTTTTTTGTCAATAATCTTTCGTACATAATAACGCTTCATCATATTTCTTTTCTACGCTTTTCTATCTCCTCGATGCAAAATTTTAAGAAAATTGCGCAACGATTCAATTTGCATTTATCACCGGCTTACATTTTCTCCCACGAAATTGAATCTGTTAAAGCTACCATGCCGTTTTTATATTAATAACACAGAATTCACGAGATTTCAAAGTCTCTCTTTGTCACTGTCATTGTTCTTCGCTTTCCTGTAGTGTCAGTCGCATTCCGAGATGCATATCGATCGTATACCTATATTAATTTCGTTGCAAATGCCATCGCAGCCAGCAGTTTCTTCTGCTTCTAATCGCTGCTCTTTTTGTGAGAAATACGCAAATATTCGATCTTTCCGGTATTGTTATTCGTATTAATACGGTAAATGTGAAATATATACTACGCTAAATCAGCGGAGAAAAATATGGGTATAATTTTTACCTCGATTTCACTTCGCGTAGATTCTCGCGAATCTCGAGGAGGCAATTCGAAAGATAAAGCGGAGTTGTAACAGGATGTAAAGCATGATTTAATTAAATTATGGCGCTTATTCGGAGACAGCAAGCTAAGAAATAATCAGTAACGTTGTGATAAGAATATGTAGTATACGTGTTATGGTAGGAAATATGTTGTTTCACAACGTCAGTCATAACAGCGCCGATTTTTGGCAACATTAGACACACGTTAGAAAATTTACTGTCATTATTTCATCAATATTTGAACATTTTTAAGAGAAATCTATTTCATTACAAATTTTGAAAAATGCAGTTAATAGCATGTGAGAGAGACTGAAGATATTTACGCACAATGACAAGGCACGAGTAGTTCTCCATTGAATCGGAGAATGGCATCGCATAACGAATGGCCTACTTGTATCTCGCGGGTAGCTTTTAATGTTTAATTAAATCATGCTCTCTGCATCACGCCACGTATATCATTCTTGTCATTCTCATATCGTGATAACAGATGCGCTTAGAGCTGTTCGTTTAATCCCAACTGTCGCGAGTACGGAATTATTAGAAAAATTGCGTACAAATGTACAATGCGCGAAAGCTTTTTTTGCAATTTTTTTTTCTGTTTGGCAATAATAATTTTCCATGGGCGTTAACCTGATTTAATTAGGTTAAACTCGATGGCTTCTTAAGGACTTCTAATTTTATTTTGTAAAAACATAATTCAAAAATTAGGTCGAGTTACATTGACAGTTCGCGGGCGCTAAATTTCACGAATTCCCGTAATAAACGAGCGCTCTTTACCGAATAAGAGGGAATATCAACAGAATTTTTCTGTTTTCGTTGTTATAATACCTGTTTTCAAAGACAGCGTCGTATATTGATTGATCGCAAGCAACTCCGCCGGAAGGAAAGCTCTTTGTTATACTAAAGTTAATTAAAGAAAAAGAAGCGCGAGTGTATAAATTAAACATCACTCTCGATCGTAAAAAGAAAAATGACAAGAATCCTTGCGCTTTTTTTTTACTCAAACGCTCAACTATAATTTGCAAAGAAATGGGAACCCCAATAAAAAGACCGTGAAGAACTTACGTTACACGATACATTTTACATCAAGTTACGCATTTCGATGTATCGTAACTCATGTAAAACAATTCGTAAATAGGAAATACACGGCAAGCCCGAGTAAACATTGCACAAAGGAAAACTCAGTTGTGAAACTTCCCTCTCTGCATTCCTATAACTCCTACAACTTTAGATTGAAACGCAATACTATCTAAAATATGAATCAACATACCACACGCCTCATCATTAACATTGTTCCAACGTTCTTTTATCGAACATTAAAGTTTTTAAGATCGAGACTTTTATTGCAAATAGTTCTTATTATATGAGGTGCACCAATGTCGGCAGGTAATCTTTGAAACTTCATTTTCACGTCACATAAAAAAATTGTCGGTTCTCCAAGGACAGTCTAGGCCCTGATTTTCTCATAACAGTGATATTACGGGACGGATTCTCCTGAGATTTCGACACGCTGATATTCTGCGCTTGATACAGGGATGTGGCTTGATTCCAGAAAAAGCTCTCTATTACATAATGTATAAGTATATTAACTTTTGGGAAAATAAAAGCGCTCTTTCGTATATCTAATGTAAAGCTAACAGTAAAAATAATATGCATCGCGTCGGAACGTCATATGTTAAAATACCTTAAGAACTTTCGCGATAACTATGAAGGTAGTTACACTGACAGGAACATGAAACTCTTGTAAAGCCTTGTTGTTACAACTTCCTACCGCTGGGAGCAACAATGCTGTGTCGAACTTCATGCTTCAGAAACATGCATCACTCAATATAACAATATAACAGCGCTATGTGCAAATAAAAGTACCTTGCTCAATGGATCAAATGGCCGAGAAAAAATTTTTTGTTCGTCCGTGGAAATATAGAAAAGAATTTGCGCGAATAAATGCGCATATTGAAAAAATGAAATCACGATCGTTGCGGGTAAAACACTGTGGCAGAGGTTTATAATTTTTTTATGCAATTCTCGAAAAAGATGAAATTACATGGAAACTGCTGAGCGGATTGAAAATAACGCGTTTCGCATTACCTTTATTATTGCACACGATTTTTATATTTAAAATTATACATGCATTTTTGGAAAAAAGAAGAAATATAAGTTTTATAAAAATATATTCAAACAAACGCGCAATCAAAAATTGCAATAAAAATGCAATGAAAACTACATCTCGAAATATGGACCTTTTCGTATAAGATTTAGTTTTAATCGTAATAGAGACATACATATTCTCAGAATCCGCATTTTTTATTTTGTGAAAAAATATTTGATTTTATTGAAGACATTACGGTCTCGTTGTGATGCCAATTGGTCTTAAATGAAGCAACGTTGCATAGCAAGCGGTGATGAATCATCCTCTAGTCGCATATAAACGAAGCCGGAAATTTCATTTGAATCTGGCCGCATTTATCAGCTCTCAGCTCGTGACTATTGAATGAAATATACGTGTACCATGCGCGCTGTATTTCGTAAGCAGCTTACCCAATTACGTACCATAAATTGCATTCATTATCCGTCTTGATGACGCCTTCGTTACATTACGACTTCACAATGTACTGAATTAAAACGATGTAAGAGATAGTGCCATCAGAAGTAAATACATTTTTTTTTTTTTAAGTTTTGATATCCCCAATTTAAAAATATATAAATTGCATGATTATATAATTTATATATTTATATATATGGAATGTTTCAATCACCATATGCTGTTAAGTTAACGATGTATATTAATTAAAGTTGAGAATTTTGCTTTAATCCAAGTCATATCCAAGTCGTAATGACTTTTGAGTTACAAGCAGCGAAAGTTAATCGATAATTGCACTTACTCGTATACGTAAAATCGTATTATTGACATTTATACTTCACATAATGTCGAACATTATTGTTATATAGCTAATTTTGTCTTTCAGTTTCTTATGTTATAACAACCAATTAATATTGATAAGTTGATTATTAATAACAAATTTTGTTACACCGAAATTAATATTCTTCACCGAATTTTTTTTTAAATAAAACTTTGATGGATTTGATATTAATTATTTCCCTTAAAAATAATTATCAAACAGTTATTCTTTAAATCTAAATTTAAATCTAAATTAAAATAATAAAGTTTATCTTCGTTTTTTAATCGGAAAGTAAGTAATTTATCATTCTTATTGTCTTTTTTTCAAAAAGTTTTATCTTCTGAAAGGAGCAAACAGGTGTTTTGATTTTAATGAAGTAAGAGAAAAACGAATTACTATATAAAGAGTTTCGCACAAAGTTACAATAATAACTAATTTATTAATCTTTCAATATTATTTTGGTCAGATTAAGATTATCTTTGTTGATCAAATAAATGGTAGATTCAATTTATAATAGCATATTAAATTCAAGGTAATCAACTCGAAATGCAAAGAACAGAATAGCTTTGTGGCTGAACATTTCGCGGCGACTGACAATCAACTGAGAACTCGGCGTGTTATTGTATGCCGTGTATATTATTGTACATTTGTATCTATACAAAGTCGGCGCGCTTACACAAGGCTAGACATGCTCATTCTAGTAGCGAAATAGGTGCACGTGGAAGACAAGTAAAGATGCCTCGAGGCGGCGAGTAAAAGGGCGACACTGCATGACGTATTTTGTAACGTTATTATCTCTCGAAACGTGGTCGCGACAAAAATCAAGAGTTTGCGTTTGTGCCTCTTACGAACGAATAACTATTATCTCAATCCGAGTGATTGATTAAACCCCGCGAAGTATTTTCTAACTTGTGTTAAATATTTTGTAGTTACGAAACAAAGTTAGTATTTACAGATCGCTCGCCGACGTACGCTATCTGTAGGATTACTGTATACATTTATATTATTTTTTTCTGTTATTTTTTGTCACGATTTATCAAAGTACACGTCCGTTTAAAGTACCGCAATTGTAATTAACGGTATTTTCGCGAATGTTGTGTTGTGAGATGTGCAACGAAGGAACTGAGAGAAGGAGTCCTGAGAAAAGGAGGAGGCCTGGGAGGTGTTGAATGATAGCGGAGCAACCATGCGATAAGTAAGTAATTTGTTGTTTTACTTGCATTACTAGCAGAATCACTCTCGTTTATAATTATTTCACGCATAAATTTTATAAAGTATTAATTATTTAGAGCATTGCTATAACTTGAATATACTTATGTTTTACAGTTCAACGTAATTTAATTCTGCTGTTGCACATATAATTAAAATAAATTATCATATTTATGGGCGTGAATAATTATCATGAATCTAATAATAATTATCATGAATATGACAATAATTCATATTTATAAGTAACAAATGATTATATATTTATTAGATTAGATTATTTAATTTAAATTTATTTTTATTTTAATTTATATTTATTTTAATTTAAAATTTGAATTTTGAATGTAATTTAATTTTTTAATGATATTGTTTGCAATAAATTCTTTACAGTAATTTAAAAAGGATGCTTATTAGCATCAAAAGTTAAATTGATTACACAAGCACACACAAAAATTGTTATTTACATTATAAAAAAATTAATAATAACAAGAGAAATAGGATTGTTACGATATACAATAAAATTAGAATAAAATGCCATACAGTCCAAACTTAGATCTTTGACAGCCTAATATTAATTTTTGTGTGTATACATATATTTTTTCAACCTATTTAACTGCGCATCGGACTCGAAACACAATTATTGTTGGAACATTAAAACCTTTCCTTACCCGGAATTAAATCGACTCCATTTAAAATTATCTGAAAACTTAATTATCAAAAGAAGAAAAATTTTGGACCAAATAAATAATAGAAAATAGACAGAAAATTATATTTCTTTTCTTAAGATTCATTGTTAATCTTCGTTAAACATCAAGCGTGTAATTTCTAACGATCTGAGTTAATTCGAGATTAAGTGGCGACATAAGAAAGGCGACTTCATCTTCGAAATTAGCAGACCGTGATAAATGTTGGCGGCAATTCTGAGGAAATTAAAAACGCATTTGCTGGAGGATAAGAGATCTCCGTTGCAAATGTTTTCCGCGACAATTGCGATCACTTTTGATTCGCCACGTGCGTCACCTTCCTTCCTTTGTGCGTTCTCCGCATAACTTTTAACAAGACTTTTCTCTACATCTATAATTACGTAAACGACGATAGAGTCAAGCCGAGCGTTAGTCTATTGCGTGAAAAGCGGAGGAAGCGCTTTTTTCCACGGTGCTATTTTGTAACGTCAGAAAAAACATTTGACGACATTGCGATAGCTTCTGCTTCGCTTTTTATTCCGTGCCTTGCAAAACTACATGCAAAATTGATTGCCAAATAATTTTCGTTGGGTACGCTAGAAGCTAGAAGCCATTCTGTCCGTTTACAATAAGTATAATACGAGCAAATGTAATTTAATAAGTGGTGTGTTTAAAGTTTGAACACAAACACTGACTCGTAGAATTAAAATTTACATTTACTTAGGAGAGTAAGAGTCGAGCGGAGATTTCATTATAACGTTCGTATGTTGAAATTAAGTTTCACAGATTTGCAATTTACTGTATTCGCGTTTTCAAGAACCGAATTATTCTTTTACATATTTCACAACAGATGTTCTAATCACATGCCACAATGAGTCTGTACGGACGAGTTCTTGCAATCATTTTTATAATTTGTTACTTAATTTTTTTTTACTGTGGTGCCTAGCAAAGCGTGCTACGAAAAAAGCATGCTATAAGTTTTAATTAAGATTTTAATGTAAGATTTTTTAATTAGATTTTTTTAAAGAAAAAATTATTATAAAATATTATCGGGACACAATTGTACACCGTTAGCCTTTTTTTGCTCTCCCCGCCCTAGCTCTCTCTTTTCTTCGTTATATACATCTTACAACTATGTAATTTATAAAAATTTGATTAACTTGTAGAGTCTGTTCATAATTTGTTCACACATTGTCCAGACCGGTAGGATAAACTTATCGATCGACAGCGTGTGTTCGATTGCATCACTTTATCTGCTGCATGCATATGGGACGTCGAGGAGGTAAATGCGAGTAAGAACACGCGGTTGATTGAATTCAGGTATGGAAAATCAATGGACTGGCTGTGGTTTGATGCAAAACAGAGAATAAATATACCTGTACTATCGCTCGGTTGCGCGACGAGAATTATAATCAATAGTTAATAAATTTAAAGAGCTTGGTACGTTAAATATCGCTACGTACTGTACGGAGGGTAGAGACGTTATTAAGATTTTATTCAAGACCATTTCAAACGCAGCCGATCCATCGTGATAGACATCTATGAAATTTCCATCGATATACGCTAATTAGTACTAGGAGAATTGTAAAAGATACTTAATAGTCTCAAACTCGAAGAGAAGCACTGTTAAGAACCCGGCAGTTGGCGAACTTTCGTACATATTGCGACGGCTTAGTTCGCAACTCTGTTAGCTGACTCTGTTAGCAAATACCGAAATTTCTCGTCATAAGAGGTTTAATCATTTCCTTTTCTCGCGAAAGGAAATAATTGAACATAATTATAAAGTTCGATTAAACTCGCGTTCCCTCAACATTGTGTTACCTTAGTGGATCGCCTTATTCCCAAAACTGATGTAGTTATGCAAGTATCAACTCGCAATCGAGCCAACTATCACGCGTAGGACAAATTTCCTCTTGCTTCTACACACAAACATACGTGCACGTACACACCAAGGTCAAAGGCTTTAATTGAATATCGGGAACGCGATTACGCGGAGCTAAATTTTATTCATCCCTCGGCATAAACTTCCCTTAATTACGTCTTTATGCAACGTGTATCTACGATGTTAATAACGAAGTTAAAACATCTTTCATGGCGCACCGAACACAGAGTACATTTGCGAAATTATTTAGCACGCACGTTTCCCTCGAGGATTACGAATCGCACGATGATGGTTTGAAATGAATTTCTCTTCAGCAGTGGAGAACAGTCGAGAGCTGCCATTAATTGATCGATGGAAATATGGAAATCTCAATAGTCTTTCTAGTTATACAAATTTAACGATTTCTGAAACAGACGTGCGTAACCGGAGGCTATGAAACTTCAACTGTATCAGACTCCGTTAGCTTAATTAAATTTGAAGATCCGCTTACACTCGTCGCATAATTGCTAATAACCACGAATTTATAAGATATACTCTATTGTTGCATAAATGCAATGCATTCATCGTAAACACAACACGATGCAATTATATGAAACGGAAAGAAGTTTATTATTTTCGTAGTATACACATCAGTCGCTGAAAAGACTGCCGAGAGAAAATATCGGCAAAAAAGCTCTTTCGCGGTCAGTAGCTTATATTTAATTTGTTGTGGATCTGAAAACCTTGATAAAATTTACAGGACTTCAGCGGGAACACAGAAAGAGAGAGAGACAGAATCGTGCGTTTGAAAATTCCTGCAGATAACAATCTTGATAGATTTCATTTTTATTTCATTTCTAATAGAGTTATTTTCTAATTTCGCAAAAATGTAATTGATTTGCTTTGCAGTATAAAATACAGTGTAAAGCAAAACTAATTAGATTTTTGCGAAATTTATAGAAAATAACTCTTAGAAATAACATAAAAATAAAATCTATCAAGATCGTTATCAAGAATTTTTAGACGCACGAATCTCTCTTTTTCTCTCTCTCTCTCTCTCTCTCTCTCTCCCCCTCTCCTTCCCCCCTTTCTTTCTCTGTTGTGTATCGCGTTTCAAAAATAAACACTGCTATTCCGATTTGATTTCATTATATATCACCGTTATATTCATCATAAGCTCGACGATCCTGCGATAAGCCAATGTGCAGTAAGGTCAGGTCTGCAATATGAGATTAACTTCACAGTCGTTATATCGCGTACGTGGTCTAATCCAATCTATTTAAGCCTTGTGTCAGACGATCACGAACATTGCATTGATAATAAGCCGCGTGAGTCGGTCTAAGTCTGATATTAGATTAAATTCAATCGAGCAATCATGTCACGGGTCATCGAGACCTTCCGTTAATCATGCAACCCATTTCGACGTTCCTCGTATTCAAAACGCAGAAGCAACGAGGCACCTACATTAGGAGCCGATACTCTAATCGGGATATTAACAGTAGATACAGTAACAAAGTTTACCAAGCTCGATTATCGCGAAATTTGGATTAACTTTTGGGCGAACGTTTCCTCATCTCTGCGAATCCGCATTATCTTAAGCGTCCTAATGTCGTAGCATTATGCTGGTGTTTAATACTTCGGTAGTAGTGGAACGGCAAAATGTCAGTGTCGCGCGGCGCGTAACGAAGAACACGCTTCAAAGAGAGTGTAAAGGACAGGGGGCGGTTAGACTTTGAAGACGGCTAATTTAATGGTCGCGCAGTGCCAACGACGACGACGACGACGACGACGATGTCTCGATCGATCATTAAAAGAGCGGAAACCTGCCGCGGTGGTACTTCTCCGACGTCGTTTGCACGGCAACATTTCCTGTGTACGAGCACCCTGGGTGCTAGATCGACGACCGCAGGCCGCGGGCGAGCACGAACAGTTTCAGTCGCTTAGAAATTCTCGGTGGGATTTGTATACGTACGGAGAGTTAATGGGTAATTAATTTCGAATGCAAAGTGACTTATCGAAAATTTTGATAATATTCGACGTAGAAGCGATTTCTCCACTCATTTCTCACTGAAATTAGCGACGGTATACGGGAAAACTTTGTTCGCGCGTTGACAGAATCAACGAGTAACACGAGTTCGGAATTTGACGATACTTGGAACTTGGAAGAGCGTCGCGTAAAAATATGCATAACGTTTCTCTACATCGCGGCGTCGCCTTACTTGAATTTATATTTTTTGAAAAAAAGATTGTGCGTCTGAATGATATTTTATTCATTGTTCTGTCCACATAATTTTTTCGCTCGCGGTTTCTAGCAAATCTTTAAAATGATTGTTACATTGCAGCCATAGCATCAATTAAATCGTTATCAGAAATAGCCTGTAGTAACCGACATGTAACTTGCCAAGAAATAAAATTTGGGTGTATTATACTCCATCGACTAAAGACCGACATATAATACGGTCGCCCGTAATTACTTGGTTAATAAACGGGACAACGTAAATGCTGAGAAACTCGTATAGGTAGACGAACGCAGTAAGGTAAAACGGTTAATCGACTTGGTACAGTGATCAAATTTGCATCAAAGTCTTATATACTGATTTTCTATTTCGTTCTGTTGACCGTCACGCGTCAATAAAAATAGCGAGAGTAGAACAATTTAAGTCATCATTCGTTTTAGAAGCGTCTAGTTATATAAAGAAAATTATACGCACGTCTAAGTACGTTTACGATTATTTCAGCAAACTCGATAATTTCACATAAGTTTCAATACAATATGTAATATTTCATGTGTTATTAATACAAAACTAATATGACGTACACTATGACTATACGTTTACACGGCGGTTTGTAATCCGGTTTAGTAACTACCGTATATTATCCGATCCAAAATTTTTCTTCTTTGGATTATAACGATTATTTAAGGATCGATATTCTGGAGACACCGTCTCAACCAAAAATATGCAGAAAATATTAAAAACACCGATATTAATTCTCCATCAGGGATCTAAAGATAAAAAAATGTATATAAATAGTTACGGTAAATCTAATAGAATGTAAAAGACGTAGATTTAGTGACTGTAAATAACTGCTACTACTAGGTATATTTACTTTCAAAAACACATTCCAAAAAATTTTCTTTGTAAATCGTTTCAAATTTTGTTACTATATTTTTGTTTGTTGATGATCTACTTGTGTGTGAAATATCATTAAATTGGTATAAGTATTTTTTTACACTTTTCTCTATAAAACTTTCTGTAAAATGGATATTCAAAAATTGATAACTTTTTATCTAAATTGTGAATCGATCTGAAATTTAGCCCCGAACTTTGAAAGAGAATACAGAATATGATATTAAATTTTCATCAACTTCATAGCATTTTGACTAACTAACCAGAACATCCTTAACATCCCGCATTTTCTGTTTTCTTTTTCTTTTACTTTAAAGATTTCGTTGAAATATATTTACCTTTGCCATAAATAAATAAAAATTGAAAAATAATTTATTAAACATAAATTTATGTACCTTTATTTAATGTAGACTATCTTTTCTTCAAATTAGCTTTAAAAAGCTCTTTCTTTATATATATTATATACAGTATTATTAACATCAAGCAATGCCGTAGTAGGCACAAAATATCAAATTTTTCCTAAAAGCGTAATTTTAAATAATATAATAATAAAATTAATATCAATTAACTCGATATTCTAAAAATAGCAAAGAAATTAATTACATGTATTAAAAACATATGTTTTTTTTCAACATAACAATAACTTTTATATGAATATGAAGTGACAGAGGCAGTAAACATGTAACAATGCTGATTATTTAATCGTGCTGCAGATTTACAATAATTTGAATAAATTTGCATCTTTTCAACAAACTCGATGGGTTCACTTTGTAATTTAATAATACTTTAAAATAACACTTTAAAAATCTCGATTCAATCTCCTTCGTGTGAATATGCAAATTCTTTTACATCAATAAATAATATTGTTATTGCGTCTGTTCAATGATACCTACCACCGCATACAGCATGTCATGTCAATATTAAATGAAATTATCAAGTGTAACTTTTATATTATTAACACGCTGTATAACGAACCTATCGATCAAATTCTTTTATTACCATTCTTATGTAAATTACATATAAATTAACGAACGGTTGACGAAATTAAGATACCTAGAACGCCCACAAATGCACGGAAAGTGCGTTGAGAAACTTATTGAACTTGCTCTGTTATTGTATTGACGAATTGTGTTTGCCCAAATAATTGACCTGATTCGTATGCAAAGTCAATATACATATGCGCTCGAGCTAATAGGTTTATGAAAGATTTTATACATAAAATGCATTAGCGATATATATCATAGGTTTTTAAATAGTCCTATCTTTTTATGTTTGTTAGGTCATATTATCGTTTAAAAAATTAATATAATATAACTAATTATAATAATATAAATGACAGCACTATATAAATATTAATCTCAACTTTTCTTCTCGAACCAGTAAATGATAGCGCATATTTTTATCATTTTGTTCTTAAGGTATAACGTTGTATCACACGATTGATTATCAACAAAAACTGTGGAAATCTCAATTATTAACTGCTTTATAATCGGCGAAACCGCTAAAGAATTGATTTGTGGCCAAGGTCGCCAGTATGATTTAAATTTTATCGTTTAGGTAATTTCATTTGCGTTTTATCTCTTTCTAGTTCTACGGAGACAAGAGGTTCCAGTTAATATTAACGTTATCCGACGTCGCGTCGCCGAAATTAAAGACGTTTCCGATTTCATCTATAATATGTTACGTTAATTAAAAATCATAAAAATCGTGAATTTTATCGAAAGATATGTATATCTTTCTGTCTTTTTTTCTTATAATACATGCATGTATTATTAAGTCTGCATTAAAGACAATTCATAATTCAGATTTTAGGACAGAGTCTCGTCTGTATAAAATTAGATTTGTTCTACAAAAACATTATTATGATCTAAATTATACTTAAATTTCTCTAGAGAGCGCGATATTCTGTTATTTCTGTTTTCCAGTGTATCTTGTTGTTCATGAAAATGTAAATGGACACATTCCTGATGCGTGACGTGGGTGGTACATGTATATGTAGCATTCAGCAACGCCGCGGCGGTGAGTAACATTGAGCTAACAATTTCTAAAGTTACGTGGCACTGTTCGCTTGCGACAGTAAATCACTGGCGAATTTGCAGCTATATATACAACTGATACAACGTGTTCAAAAAATTTTTCTTAGCTGAACAATTTATCAGCGCGTATATACGTACGCGAAGAAAACTGCCGTGATAAATGACGAAGAAATTCTTTTAGGCCATTCAATATTATAAAAATCGTTAAAGCGAGACACACCATTTCACTTCGTTCTTCGATGTAATAGAAATTGGAAGTAACACGCAGCATATTTTTGAAACGTCAGGAACAAAGATTATCGTCCAAGGTTTTACACTTCGCGAAAAATGTTGCGCGCTCGTTATATCCGAGCAAACCGCCAATTTTCCGCGTCGATAAGTTCCGATATGAAAGTTCATGAATAATGAAATAATCGCGCGCAGTATATTCTGCAAAGTTTTCAGCATTACATGTATGTATATACATATACGTTGCCTGTCTCTGCACTGTATTCGATATATTATGAGACCGTCTAGACTCTAGATGAAAGGTACCGAAGTTACATTGGTGGAGCTTGATGTTATTATCAAGGCGTACGATAATTTCAGGAATTATTCAATATCCGCTGATAAAGTACATGTATTGGGTTGGCAAATAATAAGTTTGTTCGGTTTTTGCTTCGGTGCAAGTTCAATCCGATTCACTCTTTTTTTCTCGGCGTTATCGCATAACTCAAATGCGCATTTGAAAGCGTATGTTTCACATAACCTTTCTGTGAATTTTGATTTGGCTAACATCAGTAGTGTGCTGCGTAGCTGTGAAAATGGAAGTAAATAACGTGCATTAT